>NC_051391.1:6138975-6143975 GCF_015228065.2 Penaeus monodon | reverse complement strand
AAGATAATGAAAAGGTGATGATGATTTATGATGATGATGATTATGAATAATAAAATAAAAATAATAATAATAAAAATAATAAAAATTAGAATCATCATTAAAGGAAACATATAATGCCTATAATAATGCTAATAATAATAATGATAATGATAATAATAATAATAATGATAATAATAATAATAATAATAATAATATTGATAATAACAGTAATGATAATAATAATAATGATAATGATAATAATAAAATAATAATAATAATAATGATAACAATAATAATAATACCAATAGTAATGATGATAATAAAGATGAAAATAACAATAACAAAAATAGTAACAATGATAGCAATAATGATGATGATAGTAATGATAATAATATTAATGATAATGATTATAAAAAATATATATAATAATGATAAAAATAATATAATTAATAATAATGACGATAACAATGATAACAATGCTATAATGAGGACATCTACAAATAGATAGATAGATTGATAGATGGATAGATAGATAGATAGAGAGAGAGAGAGAGAGACAGAGAGAGAAAGACCTATAGATAAGAATAAAAAAACACACACACACAGACACAGACACAGAAATTCATGAAAAAAAAAACTGATTTACACACACAAAAAAAAAAACATAAATAAGGAAAATGAAGATAGATAAATAAATATTTCTTAACGGCAAGAAAACTCTCTCTCCCCTCTCTTTTCTCTCTCCCCTTCTTTTCTCTCTCTCTCTCTCTCTCTCTCTCTCTCTCTCTCTCTCTCTCTCTCTCTCTCTTTGCCAATCGTTCTCCCTCTTGCCACTTCAGTACCTGACCGGCAACAGGTGAGCATTCGAAAACAAGTATGACCATAAGCGGAAGTTGGCTCTTCAGTATGTCCTGCTTGTGTGTTTGCGAGTTTTTGTTTGTGTTTGTTTGTGTATATGTGTGATTGTGAGTTTTTTTGTGTTTGTTTGTTTGTGTATGTGTGTGTGAGTTTTTGTTTGTGTTTGTTTGTTTGTGTATGTGTGTGTGTTTGTGAGTTTTTTTTTTGTGGGCGTTTGTGATTTTTTTTGGTGGTTTGTTTTCTTGTTTGCATATGCGTTTGTGAGTTTTTTTTTTTTTTTTTTTGGTTGGGTGTTTATTTTCTTGTTTTTGGTGTGTATTTTTGATTTCTTGTGGGTGTTTGTTCTCTTGTTTGTGTGTATTTGTGATTTTTTTGTGATTTTTTTTTTGTTTGCTCTCTTGATTGTGTGTGAATGTGTGCATGTTTGTGATTATTTTTTGGAGTTTGTGTTTGTTTGTTTTCTTGTTTGTGATTTTTTGTGAGTTTTTAGTGTGTTTGTTTTCTTGTTTGTGTGTGTGATATCTCGTTCGTGTTTGTGCGTGTTTATGTGTATATGTGATTGCGTGTGTGTTTATGTGTGTTTGAGTTTGAATGTAGATGTGTTTATGTTTTTGTTTGAGCGTGTGTGTGTGTTATTTTTCTGTGTATGTGTACGTACGTGTGCATGTGTGTTTGTGTTTTTGTATGCGCCTATCTTTCTCTATCCTTCTATCTTCCCCTCCTTTTATTTTTGTTTCTATTTTTTTCTCTTCTTCGTCTATACCTGCCTCTCTCTCTCTCTCTGTCTCTCTGTCTCTCTCTCTCTCTCTCTCTCTCTGTCTCGTCTCTCTCTCTCTCTCTCTCTCTCTCTTCTCTCTTCTCCTTTTTTGCCCCCCCCTTTCTCTCATTCTCCCCCTCTCTCTCATTTTCTCTCACTCACTTTCTTTTTTTTTCTTTCTTTCTCCCTCCCTCTCCCTCTCTCTTGCATGCATGACTGCACCGGCGGAATTGAGCTCGCTTGCAAGCAATTCCGAGAGGAATATTGCTTGATGTTTTTCTTAATCCGTTTTGGCCGAAAATGGTCGACATTTTTGGTTGTTTTGATTAAATTGGGACGTGCCTATCCCCCCCCCCTCTACCCCGCCCCCACAAAAAAGAGTTTGAGAAATAATTTACAATGTTCATTAGCATACCTGGATTCATTTATCATAGCCAGTGATTTCCAGATCCTTTGCGATACACTTCTGTTCTGATGGACATTATTAATGCCATGATTTTTAAGCAATATTATTCTTTTCCTTCTTCTTTCTATCTTTTTTTTTTTGACCCCCACACCCCCCCACCCAAAAAAAAAAAAAGAAAAAAAAAAAAAAAAAAAAAAAAAAAAAAAAAAAAAAAATATATATATATATATATATATATATATATATATATATATATATATATATATATATATAATGAATAAACACCCTTTTTTCTCTCCTCTTTTAATCTTACTTTCTTCTTTTTCCTTTTTTTTGACCGAAAACATTTCCCGACAAAAAAAAACAAAAAAACTTGAGTATCTCATAACACGGACAATATTTCTTAACCCGAAGGCTTTTGGCAGAGAGAGATGTATTTCCCTCCGTTCCTTATCTTTTCTTTTGCATGTTCAGCGAGGTATGGCGTTAAGAATAAGTGTTCAGAATTTTGCTTGATGCGAATACTAGACATTTCCCTAAAATAAGCTATTGCTTCACACACAGTTCTTTCTCCTTTTTTCGCGCTTGTAAATATCCGATAGAATACGATGCTACATTGTGTTGAATTGTTGTACAGGCTATAAAGTTGCAATGTAAATATAAATATAAATAAATAAATATATATATATATATATATATATATAAATATATATATATATGTGTGTGTGTGTGTGTGTGTGTGTGTGTGTGTGTGTGTGTGTGTGTGTGTGTGTGTGTGTGTGTGTTATACAATCATATATATATATATATATATATATATATATATATATATATATATATATATATATATATATATATATATATATATGTATATATATATATATATATATATGTATATAATATATGTATAGTATATATATATATATATATATATATATATATACATATATATATATATATAATTATATATATATGTATATATATATATAAATATATATATATATATGTGTATATGTATACATATTTACACATACGTATATATATATTTTTTCTCTACCTTTCTCTTCTTTTTATGTAGATTCATGGAATAACGAAAGTGTCACTTCTTCCCCATTCTCCCTACTTCCCCCCCCCTTTCCTTATCTCACCATCCCTCCATCCCTCCAACTTATCCTAACATCCGTTTCCCCCCTCTTTACCCCCCCCACTTCATTCCATCCCTCCCCCTCCCCCCTTTCAACCCCTTCCTTCCCCTATTTATCCTAACAACTCCCCTTCTTCCTCCCCCTTCCTAGTCACCCCCTTCCTCCCCCCCCATTTATCCTAACAACTCCCCTCCCCCCAAATCTCCCCCCAACTCCCCCTCCTTTTTTTTAATCCCCCCCCTACGCCCGCTCCTCCACCTCCCCCTCCCCAACCCCCCTCCCCCTCGCCGTGTTAATACACCCTCCAGCTTACCAATTATCTCGTCGAGGGAGCCATGATCCTGCCAATAATTGCCTCTCGATTGACTAGAATAACTTCCTTTATGAGGCTAAATTCCCGCCTAATGAACACCTCAAGCCGCCATCTTCCTTTTGCGGTGTCTAGGTGGGTCGCTGCTAAAAATGAAAAAAAAAAGAGCAAAATATGTTTAAAATTAGGAGAACGGAAGGTAACAGAAAACGGGGGGAAAGAGAAAACGGAGGAAAAAGTAAAATAAAGGATATAGAAAACGGGGGGGGGGGGTTGAGACAAAGCGGATGACACAGAAAACGGGGATATAGAAAACGGAAAAAGAATAGAAAACGAGGGAGAAGTTGGAAAACGAAAGGCGAAAAAAGAAAAAAAGGGGGGGGGGGGAATAAAAAATGTATGGGAAGGTGGAATGGCAGAATGGATGAAAGGAAAACAACGATAACGAAAACAATAAAGAAAACGGAAAAGTTAAAAATAAAAAAAAATTAAAATAAATAAAATAAATAATAAGAAGAGGAAATGGAAGTAGATGATAACATTTTTGCATTAAAAAAGCAATACCATAATGATAATAAAGATGATAATAATGGTAATGACAATAGTGATTATAACATTTGTTATCAATGATAGTGATGATGTCAATGCTAACAATATCAACAATATTAATAATAACAATAATGATAATTATGATGATAATTTCCATAATGATAAAGAGAATAACAACGATGATAATAATTATAGTAATAATGATAATAATGGTAACCAATAACGATGATGATGATAATGACAATATCAATAATGATGATTATGATAAGGATGATAATAAGGATGATAAACATAACAATAATTGTAATGATTATTGTAGCATTAGGAGTAGTAGTAATAATATCATTAACAATAATGATAATGATAACTATATTAAGAATAATAATAGTAATGATGATGATAATAAAAATAATATCAATATTAATAATAATAGTAATAATAATAATTAAGATAATAATGATAATGATAATAATAAAAATATTGATGAAATAATAACATTAATAACATCAATGATTATGACATTAATAAAAGTAAAAATAACAATAATATTTACACTAATAATAGAAAAATTATAGTATTGATAATGATAGCAATTATGATAATAATAGTAATAATTATGATAATAATAATAGTAGCAATAGTGATGATAGTAGCAGTAATAGTAATATTAATGACAACAACAACAAATAATAATAATTATTATTATTATGGTAAAATAATAATAACAATAATAGTAATAGCAATATTTGATGATAAAACATCATTAATAATAGTAATGATAAAAAAAATAAAGATAATAACAATAACAATGATAATTATGAGTAACAATGATATTAATAATAATGATGATAATAACAGTAATACCAATACTGATACTGATAATGATAGTGATAATAATAGCAATAATTATAACAATAATAACAATGATAATAATGGAATAATAATAACAGTAATAATAATGATAATAAAATAGTAATGATGATATTAAAGTAATAA
>NC_051391.1:6123975-6128975 GCF_015228065.2 Penaeus monodon | reverse complement strand
ATGAATTACTTTGTTCTTATCCGGTTTCTTGTTCTTATTCATCCTCCTATTATTTCTATCATTATCATCACTTTTATTGTTATCATTACTAAATTATTATCACAAGCGTTATTGTTTTCCTCATTATAACTATTATAATTATTATTTTAATTATTTTTTGTTATCATTGTGATTATTTTTGTTATTCTTGTTTATCTTATTAGTTATAATCATCGTTATAATTATTTACCAACATTATCATTAAATTAACAACTAGCATTAATAATGCTATTATTACTATTATCAATAAGTCTAATGCCATTGTCCTTATAGTAGAAATTATAATTATTATAAACTGAATAATCATTCTAATTGTTATTATTACTATTATCGTTAATGTTATCATTATCATTAATATCATTATTTTCATTATTATCATTATTACTATTATTGTTATTATTAATAATATGATCATTACTATAATAATTATTTCTATTATTTTTTTCATCATCATTACTGTTGCTATCATTACCATTAGTATGATCACTTTTATTAACTATCATTATTATAGTTGTTATTATTGTGATTATTTTTCTTATCTTTATTGCTTGTATTGCTATTCGTATTTTCATTCTTCTTCTGTCATTATCAACATTAGCATCATTGTCATTATTATGAACACCATACTAATGCCCTAATCTTTTATTTTCATTATCTATATTTCTAATATCATATATGACTTTGCTGCCGATATTTCCATTATTACTATCCTTACTGTTACTACTGCCATTATTGTTATTCATCTTATCATTATTATTATCATTTTTAGGGGAGAAAGAGAGAGAATGAGGAATTTATAGGGGAGAAAGAGAGAGAGAGAGAGAGGAATTTCTTGGGGAGAAAGAGAGAGCGGAATTTTACGGGAGAAAGAGAGAGAGAGAGGTTGGAATTTCTAGGGGAAAATGGAAGAGAGAGGAATATCTAGGGAAGAAAGGGAGAGAGAGAGAAGAATTTCTAGGGGAGAAAGAGAGAGAGAGAGAGAGAGGAATTTCTAGTGGGGAAAAAGGGAGAGAGGGAGGGTGTTAAGTGGGATTCATAGGAAGGGGGAGATCATAAAAGCTAGGGGGTAGTGGGGGGGGGGGGACTTTGATGGAAGGCTTGCAGCTTGCATAGAGAGCATTCATTCATCAGATCTCCATTTGCTGTTTGGAGTGTTTGTTTGTGTGTGTTTGTGTGTGTTTATTGTTTGTTTGCGTGTGTGTGTGTGTGTTTGTGTGTGTGTTTGTGTGTGTGTCTCTGTGTGTGCGTGTGTGTATGTGTGTGTGTATGGGTGTGTGTTTGTGTATGTGTTTGTGTGTGTACTGTATATCTATATAATCCTTCAAATAAACTAGATTTCTCGTTTGCTTATATGTGCAAAACTGCAATTGATAAGACCACAAACCACAAATCACACAGAACTACCACACAGACGACAAAGAGTGAAGGAAGGAAACAAAACCAACAACAACAACAATAACAACAACAACAGCAACACCACCACCACCAACAACAACAACAACAACAATGTCCAGGTGTCCAGCCAAGCCATTAGGGACGGAAGGGGATGTTCCTTTATCACCTGCAATCTATTAAATGTCTATCGTGTGTTAAGGGGTGACTTCGTTAGTCGAGAACTGGTTATTAATGGGCAATTTGCGGGCGTGAGAATATATCTGAGGCGTGGGCGTTTTTGGAATGTAACGCTATGATGAGCTGATGGGCGGAAAATGTAAATTCGGATACGTACATGTATACATGAATGCATACACAAATGAATGCGCACATACACTAAATACCCACATGCACACACACACTAAATACACACATGCATACATACATATACACATGCATACATACATACTTACATTCACACACATACATACATACATACATACATTCACACATACATACATACTGATTAACTGAATAGGAAAGAGAAACAAAATAAAGACAGAAAAACATAAACATACAACAATCATTAAGACCAATTTTGTATATATATATATATATATATATATATATATATATATATATATATATATATATATATATATATATATATATATAGGTATATATATCCCTCGCTGCGGCATTTTTACAAGAACAGTAAGAATAAATTTTTGATATTTGGAATGCATAAACACTTATTACAGACCATATTTTGTACATAATTTGCAACATTCTATTGTTTATCACAACGTAAAAGGGAGGGGAAGAGAAAATGGATATTTATACTGGAAGATTTCGCAAAAGAGGTGCGTTTTCCGTCATTCCGAGTATAACGTAATGGGAAAGAGAAAGAAAATTATATGTTCTGGTTAGTTTAAAGTGATGAGGATACACGTAATACATATGACAGGTGCACACATACACATAAGACAAACACAATTTCTAATACCATCACTTGATCATTAATATTATTTTTATCATCATAATCACCCAGATCAATGCTAATCATCTTTATCATTATCTTTATCTCATCCTATCTTATCTTATTCTTATTCTTATCACTTTCACTGTTAAGAGATAAGAAAATAAAGAAAGGAAAGAGAATGGAAAAATAACGAGAGAAGAAAAATGCAAGAGAGGAACAAGAAAAAAGGATAAGAGATAATGATAATAACCAGGATAGTGATAATGATGATGATGAGGATAGTTATAGTAATGATAATAATAGTAATAACAAATGATGATGACAATAAAAATTAAAAGTAATAATAATAATAACAATAATGATAACAGTAACAGAAACAATAATGATGACATTACCAGAAATAACACTGATGTTAATATTGATGAAAATAATGATGATGATAATGGATATAGCACTAATAATAGCAATAATAATGATAATGATAATAATAATAATAATAATAATAATAACAATAATAATAATAATAATAACAATATTAACAAAAATACATCTACGATAGCCCTAGCATGAGCCATTCATAGAGGACTTACTTGAATTTACACCAATCAATCAAGTATGATTAGAACGATGATGAAATATAATAATGAGAACAATTCTCCTACCACTACTACTAATAATAATAACAATTTTTAGTATTGTTGTTATTATCATGTTACTAATATTAATATCATTATTATCATAATGCTAATGATCACAAAATGATAATAATGATGAGGGTGATGATAATGATAATGATAATAATAACAAAGTGAAATGATTACGGTAGTGATAATAATATGAATAATTATAACACATGATGCTAATGATAACGATAATAACATTAATGATAATAATTATGATAATAAAAAGAACAATGATAGTAACGATTATGATAATGACAACAAGAATAAAAACAGCAATAATAATAATAATAATATTAGTAATAATAATAATAATAATAATACTATTAATAATAATAACAACAAAACAGCAACAACAATAGTAATACTGATTAAAATAATAACAATAATGATAATGATAATAATACTAAAAAATATTAAGACAAAGTAATCATAGTAATAATAACAGTAAAACGGTAATAAATATAGGGACAAGTAAAAATAAAAACACGAAAGATACAAGAAAATGAAATAGAAAAGAAAGAGAGAGAGAGAGAGGAGAGAGAGAGAGAGAGAGAGAGAGAGAGAGAGAGAGAGGGGGGAGAGAGAGAGAGAGAGAGAGAAGAGAGAGAGAGAGAGATGAGAGAGAGAGAGAGAAGAGAGAGAGAGAGAGAAGGAGAGAGAGAGAGATAGAGGAGAGAGAGAGAGAGAGAGAGAGAGAGAGAGAACAAAAGACAGAAAGATACAGAAAATTGAGTAGAACCAAAAGCAATCTTCCGTAGATGATACGTTCCCCCCCCCCTCCCGCTCCCCCTACTCCCATCCCCACTTACCCCCTCCCCCACCCACCACCCCCAACCCAAGAGCTCCCAATCCCCCTCCCACCTACCCTACCACCCGCACACCCCACCCAAGAACTCCCACATCCCTCCACTCCCCCACCCCCACTCTCCCCCACCCTCCTCCCCTCCCTCCTCCCACTCCCTCGAGGGCAGCTCAAGAATGGAAACGGCCAAGAACTCGCAACTGAAAAATCATTGCTTTCCTAAATTACCGTGGTTTTGGAAATCGGGGGCCCCCCCGGAAGACGAGGAATAACCTTTGATTGGGATGGTGTCTTCTCCCATTTCTCTTGTCTCTTTTATTTCTCATTTCTCTCTCTCCTGCTCCTTTCTCTCTCTCTCTCTCCTTTCTCTCTCTCTTTCCTCTCCTCCTTCTCTCTTCTTTCTCTATTTCTTTTTCCTTTTGTATCTCTCTCTCTCTCTCCTTTTCTTCTCTACTCCTCTCTCTCTCCTCTCTCCCCTCTCCTCTCTTCTCTCTCTCCCCTTTCCCCTCTCCCCCTCCTTCTCTTCTCTTCCTCCCTCCTCTCTCTCTCTGCTTTGTCTCTGTTTTCTTGTCTTTCTTGTTTGTGTGTCTCATTCTCTTTTTTTTTTTCTTTCTTTCTTTCTTGTCGTCTGTCCGTATGCCTGTCTCTCTGTCTGTCTGTTCTTCTGTTTCTCTCTTTCTCTGTTTCTTTTTTCTTTCTTTCTTTTCTTCTTTCTTGCTTTCTATATTTTCTGTTGTTTTTATCTCCCTTTTTTTTCTTCTAGTTTCTCTGTCTGTCATTCATCCTTTTTTTTCGTTTTTTTTTTCTTTCTTTCTTTCCCTTCTTTATCTCTGTCCTTGCCCCCCCCCCCTCCTGTTCTTATTTTTTCTCTCTTTTTGGTCCTCTCTTTTTTTCTTTCTTTTTTCCTTCTTTTTTTGGCTCTCCTTTTTTTCCCTCTTTTTTTTTTTTTTCCTCCTCTTCTCTCCCCTCTCTCTCTCTCTCTTCTCTCTTCTCTCTCTCTCTCTCTCTTTTTTTTTTTTCCCCCCCCTTTCTTTTTTTTTTTCCCTTTCCCCCCCTTTTCCTCTTTTTTCCTTTTCCCTTTTTTTTTTTTTTTTTTTTTTTTTTTTTTTTTTTTTTTTTT
>NC_051391.1:6114529-6119761 GCF_015228065.2 Penaeus monodon | reverse complement strand
GTTTCGGGTTCAAAATGAAAAAAATTTCAATTTTTTTTCCTGTTTTAAATATCACACCTTCGTAAAAAAAAAACACAGTATTGGCTTCCACACTGGGCATTCGTCAGGCGCATTGGCATTTGTCCAGGGCAAGGGGCATTTGCTAGGTGTACCGGGCATTTGCTAGGTGCACTGGGCATTTGTCCGTGGTACTGGGCATTTGCTAAGTGTACTGGGCATTTGCTAGGTGTACTGAGCATTTGCTAGGTGTACCAGGCATTTGCTAGGTGTACTGGGTATTTGTCAGGGCAATTGTACAGGGCAGTTAGAGAGAATAAGATTTTTTTGCGTGTGTATTTGCGTTTTTTTTATGAATGTGCTTGGATTCTTTTTTGTATTTGCTATTGTGTGTGTATGTGTGTGTGTGTGTGTGCGTGTTTGTGATGAGGGTACGCGAGTGCGTGCGTGCGTGTGTGTGTGTGTGTGTGTGTGTGTGTGTGTGTGTGTGTGTGTGTGTGTGTGTGTGTGTGTGTGTGTGTGTGTGTGTGTGTGTGTGTTGTGTGTGTGTATGTGTGTGTGTGTGATGTGTGTATGTGCGTGTGGATGTATATGTGAGCGTGTGTGAGGAGGTGCGTGTTTCTTTGCTCGTCTCCGAGACAAAAATGCGAAACAAAGATAATCACAAACACAAACAAACACAGAAACACACAGACAGACAGAGAAATAGAGCCAGAAAGGCGGAGAAAAGTGAAATGAGGAAGGAGAGAGAAGAGAACAGGTCGAACGGAGGACTTCGATAATGATATATAATTTTATATTGAAAAAGAAAAAGAGGCATTTCGAAGCTTCCATTATAAGGAGGATCAGACAGACCTTGAAACGCTCGAAATCCACAGGAAAATCTTCCTCGTTTCTCTCTTTCTCTCTTTTATTTTTTTTTTCTTCCTCTTACTCTTTCTCTCGTTTTTATTTTCTTTCTCTTCTTTTTTTATTTCCGTTTCTTTCTCTTCTTTTTTTTATTTCCGTTTCTTTCTCTTTGTCTTCATTTGGCTGTCTCTGTATTTGTCTCTCTCTCTCTCTCTCTTTCTCTCTCTCTCTCTCTTCCTCTCTCTCTAACTCTCTCTCTCTCTCTCTCTCTCTTCTCTCTTTCTCTCCCCCTCTCTCTCTCTCTCTCTCTCTCTCTCTCTCTCTCTCTCTCTCTCTCTCTCTCTCTCTCTCTCTCTCTCCCTCTCTCTCTCTCTAACTCTCTCTCTCTCTCTCTCTTTATCTTTCTCTCTCGTCTCATAATATACCACTTTCCATCCAACAATCAATTTTTTAAAATAAATATATGTCTATTAGCCTGTCTGTCTGCCTGTCTTCCTTTAAACCTTCGCGAGGAAACCGGCATTTCCTCTATCCTGGTAGATAAATCCTTAGAATCGCAATTTAATGGGAAAATTACTTTTTTCTCTCTTTCTCCCAGTTTCCTCTTTCACTTTCTTTCCTTCCTTATTCTTTCTTTTTTTTCTTATCTACGTGTCCTTCCTTTACTTATTTTCTCTGTGGGTTTTGATTATCGTATTATTTAATTTTATATTGTGAAATCTATAGAATGTATGGATGAGAGAGAGATAGAGAGGAGAGAGAGAGAGAGCGAGAGAGAAAGATGTAGAGAGAGAGAGAGAGAGAGAGAGAGAGAGAGAGAGAGAGAGAGAGAGAGAGAGAGGAGAGAGAGAGAGAGAGAGAGAGAGAGAGAGAGAGAGAGAGAGAGAGAGAGAGAGAGAGAGAGAGGAAGAGACAACAAACAACGCTAATAATTATAATGTTAATGGTGATGGTCATGATAGTGATAATAATAGTTAACAATAATAATGATAATAATAAAAAAATAATAGTAATAATAATAATAAGAGTAATAATAATAATAAGAGTAATAATAATAATAAGAGTAATAATAATAATAACTGAATAATAATAAAGATAATAATGATGATGATGATGATGATGATGATAATAATAGATTATAACAACAATAATAATAATAACAGTAAAAATGATAACAAAATCGTTTAAAAATGAATAATTTCTGGCGTCCTAATCCACATACAACATGCAAAGGATTCGTTTCTCTCTTCCAAATGAGACGGTGAAGATAACGGTAATGTTTTTTTTTTTCATTCTCTTCTCCTTCTTGCCCGGACCGTTCCATGGCCGTTGCGTAGAGAACGTATATTTTACTGAAGAGCAAATGCTGTTGACATATCGGTTTCAGAGCAAAAAAGTTGGATTTCAAGGTTTTTCTTATATGTCAATATATGTCAGTTTGTAAAATGGATTTGTCTTTACTGTATATGAATGTTTGAATATAAAGATGTGTGTATGTGTATGTGTGTACACACACATACACACATATAATGTATATATATACATATATATATATATATATATATATATATATATATATATATATATATATATATATATATATATAATATATAATATATATATGTATATATATATATATATATATATAAAATATATGTTTTATATATATATATATACTATATATATATATATATAATATATTATATATATATATATACATTTTATGTTACATATATTATAATATATATATATATATATATATATATATATATATATATATATATATATTAATATTTATTGTGTTTGTGGTGTATCTACACAATCGTATGCAGCATAGAGAAATACATCTACAAGCTGACATTTACTGACATATACAGTATTTATATACAGTATATATATATGTATATATATATATAATATATATATATATATATATATATAACTATAAAATATATATTTTATATTATATAAAATATCAATATATATATATATATATATATATATATATATATATATATATATACATATATATATATATAATATATATATATATATATATATATATATATATATATATATATATATATATATATATATATTTTGCCATCCAACATCCCCGTTTATGAAAACATAAGAGAGCAGTCGATAGAGAAGAAGAATAGGCGAAGACAGAAAATAAAATCGGGCGACTGCAGCCAACCCTGTGCATGTCCAAAAGGTATGAACAAATTAGTCACTCTTGTTTCTCTCTGGACACTAACTGTGATGGATCAGGTCGGAGGTGAGAATCAGGCCAGGGGGGGGAGGGGAGGAGGAGGAGGATAGGGGGAGGGGAGATTGGTGAGGGTGCTTTTGAGGGAGGGAGAGGGAGGAAGTGAGGGTGCTTTTGAAGGAGGGAGGGAGGGAGAGGGAGGAAGTGAGGGTGTTTTGAGGGAAGGGGAGGGGAGGGGGAAAAAAGGGGGCTTTTGAGGAGGGAGAGGGGGGAAGGAAAGGGGGCTTTTTGGGGGGGAGGAAGAGGGAGGAATTTTTGGGTGCTTTTAAAAAAGGGAGAGGGGGGGGGAAAGGGTTTTTGCTTTGGGGGAGGGGAGGGAGAGGGAGGAGGGGAGGGTTTTCTTTGGGGGGAAAAAGGGGGGGGAGAGGGGGGAGGGGAGGGGTTTTGAGGGAGGGAAAAGGGAGGAATGTGAGGGTTTCTTTTGAGGGAGGGGGAGGGAGGAAGGGGCGGGTTTTCTTTTGAGGAGGGAGAGGGAGGGAAATGAGGGTGTTTTTAGGGAGGGGGAGGAGGGGGTTGAGGGGCTTTTTTAGGGGGGGAGAGGGAGGGAAAGGGGTTTTGAGGGGGGGGAGGGGGGGAAGTGGGGTGCTTTTGAGGAGGGAGAAAGGGAAAATTGAGGGGATTTTGAGGGAGGGAGAGGGGGGAAGTGAGGGTTTTCTTTTGAGGGGGGAAAGGGGGAAGGAGGGTTTTCTTTTTAGGGGGGGAGGGGAGGAAGTGGGGGGTTTTTGAGGGAAAGGGAAAAGGGGGGGAATTTAGGGTGCTTTTAGGGGGGGAGAGGGAGGAAGTGAGGGGTTTTTTTTTTTAAGGGGGGGAAAAGGGAGGAAGTTTAAATTTTCTTTTGAGGGAGGGGGAGGGAGGAAGTTGGGGGTTTTCTTTTTGGGGGGGGGGGAGGGAGAGGGAGGAAGTGAAGGGGGTTTTGAGGGAGGGAGAGGGGGGGTGAGGGTCTTTTGAGGGGGGGAGAGGGGGGAATTTAGGGTGCTTTTGGGGGGGAGGGGGGAAAAGGGGGGGGGGAACGCGGGGGGGAAGGGGGGGGGGAATTTAAAGGGGGCCCTTTTTAGGGAGGGAAGGGGGAAGGGGGGATTTTTAGGGGGAGAAAAAGGAGCCCTTTTGGGAAAGGTTTTAGGGGGAGGGGGGAGGGGGGGAAAGGGGGCTTTTTAAAAGGGGAGGGGGGAGAAGGGGGGAAATTAAGGGGGTTAGGGGGGGAGAGGGGGGATTTGGGGGAAAGGGGGGAGAGGGGGGAGAGGGAGAGGAGGGGGAAGGGGGGAAAGGGGGGAAAGGGGGGTGCTTAGGGGGGGAGGGGAGGGGGGAGAGGGGGGGGAGGGGAAAAAAGGGACAAGGGGGAAAATAAGGGGAGAAGGGGGGGAGAGAGGGGGGAAAAAGGAAGGGGGAGGGAAAGAAGGGGAAGAGGAGAAGAGAGAGAGAAAAGGGGGGAGAGAGAAGGGGAGAGGAAAAAGAGAGAAGGGGGGGGAAAAGGGGAAAAGTGAGAGAGGAAGAATTACAAAAGAGTGGAGAATTGGAGAATAAACAAGGAGAAGGAATGACTGGGCGGAGAAAAAAAGAGGGGGCGGGAAAAAAAGGGAAAAAAGGAAGGGAAAGGGGGCAGAAAGAAGCAGGAGAAGGTAAGAGATAAAGAAGGAAAGAGAAAGAGAATCAAGGAAGAAGGAGGAAAAAGAAATGGAGACATAAGGTGGGAAACAGAAAAAAAAAAAAAAAAAGCCCCAAAAAAAACAGAGAGAGGAGAAAGAGAGGGGAAGAGGAGAGGAGAGGGGAGAGAGAGAGGAGAGAGAAGAAAGAAAGAAAGGAAAAAAAGAAAAAAAAAAAGAAAAAAGAAAAGAAAAAAAAAAAAAGAAAAAAAAGAAAAAAAAAAAGGAAAAAAAAAAAAAAAAAACCCCCCAATAAAATATACAAAACGTAAAAGGGGGAGGAAAAAAATTTGAAAAATGGGAAAAGGAAAAAGGAAACAAGAAGGGGAATTTGTGATTTCAGTTTCAAGTTTTGTGTTTTCAGTTTCGTATATATTTTGTTTTTTTAAAGATCGCTATCTATATTCATTTCCCCTTTTTCCTTCTATTCCCTTTTTCGCTATCTCTTCTCTTTTTGTCTAAATTTTTCTTTTT
>NC_051391.1:6073380-6076929 GCF_015228065.2 Penaeus monodon | reverse complement strand
GAAGCGGATAGGGGATAAAGGAAGGAAAAAAGGGGAAGGGTTAAAGAGGAGAAGGACCGAGGGGAAAAAAAAAAGGAAGGAAGGGAAAGGAAAAGAAGAGGGGAAGGGGGCAGATGAGGGAAGGGGAAAGGGAGGGAAGGAAGGGGAGACGGATGAGGAAATGGGGAAGAGAAAGAAAGTTGGGGGATGCGAGTAAGGGATTGGGGAAAGCGCAAGAGAAAGGAGAGAGAAGAGAGAGGATGAGGAAGAAGGGAGAGAAGGAGGAGAAAAGAGGAAGGGGAAAATTGAGGGTAAGAGAGAAGAGAGAGGGGATAAGGCAAGGGAAGAGGAGGAGGGGGAGAAAGCGAAAACGAAAGAATACGAAAGGAGAAGCGAGACAGACAGGGAGAAAAGGGAAGAGCGGTGGAAGAAAAAGGAGAGCGAAAGAGAAAATAGAAAAGAAGGGAGAAAGGGAGATGAGGAGAATGGAGAAGGAGGAAATGGGGAAAGAATGAAAGGAAAAAGGGAGGTGTGGTAATAGGAAAGAGCGGAATGAAGAAGAAAAAGAAAAAGAGCAATAGGAGAAAGAGTGAAGAAAGAGAAAAAGAAAGAAAGAGGGAGATTAAAAAGGGAAGCGATAGAAGGAGATAAAGAATAAAAAAAATATAGAAGAAAGAGAGAGAGAGAGAGAGAGAGAGAGAGAGAGAGAGAGAGAGAGAGAGAGAGAGAGAGAGAAGAATGAAAAGAGTAAGAGAGAGAGAATGAAAAGAGTACGAAAGAAAGGAAAGATTGGATGAATATCAGAGGGAGCAAAGTGGGGTAGGGAGGAGGTAGGGGGGGGAGGAGACGAAAGTCCTAATGACCCCATCCTCTCCTCCCTCCTCCCCCCCTCCCCCTCCCCCCCCCCCCCCCACAGCGACGGGTCGACTATGATCTCATTAACAGGTTATTAACAGCCCTTCTGTAAACCTCGAGCCGTGAGATGTCTTACAAGATATTCGAGTTTTGGAGACGTCTTGTTCGGAGGGAATGATGGAGGGCAGGAAAGGGAAGGGAGGGAATGGGGAGGGAAGGAGGGAGGGAATAGGGGAGGGAGGGAGGAAAGGGAAGGGAGGGAATATGGGAGGGAAGGAGGGAGGGGAGGGAGGGAGGGAATAGGGGAGGGAGGGAGGGAGAGGCAGGACGGGAGGGAATAAAAGATGGAGGAGAGGGAGGGAATAAGGGAGGGAAGGAGGGAGGGAGGGGGTAAAGCAGGGAGGGAAGGGATGATATAAGGAAGGGAGGAAGGGAGAGGGAGAGAAGAAAGAAGGAGAGCAAAAGGAAAGGAGGGAATAGGGGAGGGAGGGAGAGAGAGGCAGGGAGGGAGGGAAGGGAGGGAATAGGGGAGGGAGAGATAGGGATAGAAGAAAGAAGGGGAGGAAGGAAAGGGAGGGAATGGGAGAGGGAGGGAGGGAGGGAGGGAGGGAGGGAAGAAAGAAGGGAGGATTTCCTTCTTTTTTTCTTTTCCTTCGTCCTCTATTTCGCTATGATTTCGTTCTGTTACGTGACGATCCTCGAATGAATATAGGAATTTCCCTGCAATGTTATTCTTATCATTATCATTAATGTTCTGTTATCTGTTAGCATCTGTTATCATCATCACTATAATAATTATTATTATCACTATTATCTATAGCAGAACAGTAATTTTTTTCTTTTTTTTTCTTATCTAAAGTAGTACATTAATGTTTTTTTTTTTTTTTTTTTTTTTTTTTTTTTTTTTTTTTTTGCTTTAGTTTTTTTTGTGTTGAAAGATGGGGATTATTATTGTAATTTTTTCCCAGATCATATCTAATTATCATCATAATTATCACAATAGTAGTAAGTATAATTTTATTCCTTCCTTAAGACTTTGTGTTAGCGTTTATTGAACGTATATGGTTTCATATATAGTTTCATTATTATCATTATGCGAAAAGTTGCAGATGGATTGGATAAGTATATTTTATAAGTTATTGTCTTTTAACTTTTTTATTATGTCTGGGTTATCATTATTATTATTATTATTATTATTATTATTATTTATTAATTAATTAATTATTATTATTATTATTATTATTTTAGACATACCTTTTTCTTTTCATTTCTTTCAAAGTAATCCCTTCCAGTGCCTTTTCGTTCTCTCTCTCTCTCTCTCTCTCTCTCTCTCTCTACTCTATCTCTCTCTCTCTCTCTCCTCTCTCTCTCTCTCTTTCTCTCTCTCTCTCGCTCTCTCTCTCTCTCTCTCTCGTTCGCTCTCTCTCTCTCATCTCTCTCTCTCCTCTCTCTCTCTTCTCCCCTACCTCTCTCTCTCTCTCTACTCTCTCTCTCTCTCTCTCTCTCTCTCTCTCTCTCTCTCTCTCTCTCTCTCTCTCTCTCTCCCTCTCTCTCTCTCTCTCCCTCTCTCTCTCTGTGTCTTCTCTTCTCTTCTCAAATTTCTATCTTCCCCTTTATCAACCCTTTCTCTTCTCAGTGCATTCAAACCCCTTACTCCAAGATCTCCTTCTTCTCTTTCCTTCCCTCTTCCCCTTTCTCTCTTCCTTTCTCTCCTCCTCCTTTTATTCCTCCCTTTCCCTTATCTCTTCCCTTATCTCTTACCCTTCCCCATTTTCCCTCCTTCATCTATTTCGTCTATTTCCTTCTCCTTCCCTTCCCCCTGTTTCCTCTTCTTTTTAACTTCTATTTCCCTTTATCTCTCTTCTTACTCCTCCCTCCTCTTTCCTCCCTCTTTTATCACCCCTTTTCCTTATATCTCTCCCCTCACACATCGCATTATCTCTTCCCCACACCCCCTTGTCTCTCCCCCACACTCCCTCATCTTCCCCAACACACCCTTATCTTCCCCAACACTCCCTCATCTTCCCCAACACACCCTTTTCTCACCACCACACTCCCTCATCTTCCCCAACACTCCCTCATCTTCCCCAACACACCCGTCTGTCTCTCCCCCACACTCCCTCATCTTCCCCAACACACCCTTTTCTCCCCCAACACACTCTTATCTCTCCCCCACACCCCTTATCTCCCCCACGCTCGCCTTAAACCCGACAGTCGCCACGATTTTGTTGCACGGGAGTTTGTTGCAAGCAGGTTGCCCTTGATTGCAAAGGCATGTTGCAAGCCGCCCTCCGCACTGTGCATGACATTAGTCACTCGGAAGATTTTACGAGCGCTTGTCAGGCTGGAGATCGAACAATTAATATACTGTGCTTTGGAGAGCGAAAGAGGGAGAAGGGTGGATGGGAGGAGGAAGAGGAAGAGAGGAGGAAGAGGAGGAGAGAGGAAGAGGGAGAAGGGTGGATGGGAGGAGGAAGAGGAAGAGGGAGAAGTGGGAGGAGGAGGAAGAGGAAGAGAGCGAAAGAGGGAGAAGGGTGGATGGGAGGAAGAAGAGGAAGAGAGGAGGAAAGAAGAGGAGAGAGGAAGAAGGAGAAGGATGGACGGAAGGAAGAAGAGAGAAGAAGAGGGAGAAACAGGAGGAGGAGGAAGAAGGAAGAGACGAGAGAGGAAGGGGAAGCAGAAGGAGGAAGGAGGAAGGAGGACAGATAAAGGATG
>NC_051391.1:6065880-6068380 GCF_015228065.2 Penaeus monodon | reverse complement strand
GTAACTGATAAAGCAAAACCACGGATAATTTCGACGGCAGCGAAACGAAAAGGTGACAGCAGGGTAAAACAAGAACAAGAGAGCGGAAAGCGAAAGAAATACAGAGAGGTTGAAGAACCAGAAAAGCCAGAGATGATAAGATAAGAACAGGTGGCGTAGCGGGTCAGTTACCCCCCCCCCTTCCCCCTCCCTCCCTCGCTCTCTTCCCCCCCCCCTCCCCCCCAGGTCCCCGTCACAGGCGAAGTCTAGGCAGTTGAAAGAGAGAGGGAGGGGGGGAGGGGGGAGGGGTAGGAGGAGAGGTCTAGACAGGCGAGGGGAGGGAAGCGGGTGGGGGGGGGAGGGAAGCGGGTGGAGGGGGAGAGAAGGGGGTGGAGGGGGAGGGAAGCGGGTGGGGGGGAGGGAAGGGGGTGGAGGGGAAGGGGGGACGTACAGATGGAGAGGGAGGGGAGGGGGTGGAGGGGGAGGGAAGAGGGTGGAGGGGGAGGGGTACAGACAGCCGTGGAGGATGAAGAGGGGGGGGGGGATAGGCGCCGGTAGTAAGGGGTGAGGGGGGGAGGGGGCATTCATGGGTACAAGAAGAAGCTCGATATATTCACAAGAGAGAGGAAGGAGAATGAAGGAAGTAGAGAAGAAAAGGGAGAAGGCGAAGACGATGATAATGAAGGAATAAAAGAAACAAAAGAGGCAAGGCAGGAACACCAACAGAATCAGAAGAAAGAGAATGAAAAAAAAAAGCTGAATAAGAATAAAAATAAGGAAGAAGAGGAAGAAAAGGAAAAGAACAGAATTTGGATAAAACGAAAAGAGGAAATAGAGAAAAATGAGATTGAGAGCAAGTATAGAAATTTGGGAGCGAAGGAAAAATGAAACAATAAATAATAAAAGAAATGATGGAACGAGGGTGGAAAAGGATGTTTGATAGAAAATAAGAATAAAGATGAAGACGCGGAATAGAAAGAGAAGGAGGAGAGAGAGAAGTAATGATGATAATAATCAAGATAATGCTGATGATACAACTAATAATAGCAATAACAAAAAGAACAAAAATAATGCTGATAATAGAAATAATAATAATAATAATAATAATAAAATAATAATAATAATAATAATAATAATAATAATAATAATCGTCATCATCATCATAATAATAACGAAAATAATACCACCGATGAAGATATTGATAAAAATAATATTAATGACCACAATTACACGAATAAAAAAAAAACGAGACAAGACAAACAAACACACACAAACAAACGCACATACAAAACCAAACAACCACACATACGGACAAGCAACCCCCTTACCCCCCTACCCCTACCCCCTACCCCCCGAACCCTAAACCCGACCAAAAAGCGGCTACCAAAACGACGAAGCCACGAGACAGAATCGGGTAGGGGGAGCGTTGTGGGTACGGACGGGCTAGCGGGCAGCAGGCAGCAGGCAGCAGGCAGGCTGGAGCAGGTGCAGGAGCGAGGTAATGAACCATCAGTATGCCCATCACACACAAGTGGACCAGGCATGCGCGTGAGGCCCAGCGCGTTCGGATACGTGGGCAGGGCCTTGGCTTCGACTTGCCTATGTTTTGTTGTTGTTGTTGTTGTTTTGGGGGTTTTGGTTTTCCCTTTTTTCGACTGGTTTGTTTGTTTTTTGTGTTTTTTTTTTTAATATGGGGGTGGGGGGAGTGAATTGGGTGGGGGATGGAGAGGCGAGTGAAGAAGAAATCGAATCCCAAATAGATGTTTCTATAATCTATGTTTATTTGATTTCATTTTTTTTTGTAGATTTCTCTTTCATTAGTATTGTCTTTATCGTTATTACCATTTATCGTCATTATTCCTATTATCATCTTTATTATCATAAGCGAGAGAGGTCATTCAACTTTCTTTGGTGGAAATATAGATACTGTTTTGGGTAGAGAGAGTGGAGGGGAGGAGGGAGGAGGGAAGGGGAGGGGGGGAGGGGGAGGGAAAGGGGAGGGGAGGAGGGGGGGAGGGAAGGGGGGGGAGGAGGGGGGAGGGAAGGGGAGGGGAGGAGGGGGGAGGGAAGGGGAGGGGTGGAGGGAGGAGGGGAGGGGTAGAGGGAAGAGGGGAGGGGAGTGGGTGGAAGGAGGAGGGAAATGAAAGGGGTGGAGGGAGGAGGGGAGGAGGTGGAGAATGAAGGGGAGGGGAGAGAGGAGGGAAGAGGAAGGAGGGAGGTGGGGAACGGAGGGGATGGAGAGTGGAGGGGTGGAGAGCGAAGAAGATAAAAGGAGGAGGTGAGTGGATGGGCGGAGGATGGAGGTAGAAGGGGGACGGGGAGTGGGGGGGATGGAGGGTGGAAGGGAGGGGAGAGGAGGGGAGGGGTGGAGGGTGGAGGGAGGAGACGGGTGGGGGAGGGGGGCGGGGGGGAGGGAGGAGGGGGGAGGGTGGGGGGGGGGTGGAGGGACGGAGGAGGAGGAGGAGGGTGGAGGAGTGGAGGGGGGAGGAGGGTGGGTGGAGAGAAGGAAGAGGAAGTGAAG
>NC_051391.1:6034911-6037411 GCF_015228065.2 Penaeus monodon | reverse complement strand
TATATAACCACATATTTTTATATATATATATATATATTATATATATAAAAATTATAAAATATATATTTTCCAATATTTTGCCATATAATTATACCTTTTTATTTATAATTATATTATATAATTAATATATATATTATAATATATATATATATAAATTTTAATAATTTAGAAGAAGAAAAATGGGAAGGAAGGGAAGAAGAAGAAAAGATAGATAGTAATAGTAGATAGATGATAGATGATAAAAAGATATAGATATATGATATTTGGGATATATTGCATAAAATGCAATATTTATATTTTATATATTATTTTATATATAATTTTATATATATATATATATTATATTTTATATATTATATATAAATAATATATTTTTTATATATATTTTTATATATATATTTTATTTTTTTTATATATATATTTTCCTCTGTTTTTAAAATTTATTTAAAACTTTATATATTATATAATTATTTTATATATATTATATATTTATATATGTGTGTTGGTTGTGTGTTGTGTGTGTGTGTTTTGGTGTTTGTGTGTGTATGCTTGTGTGTGTGTGTGTGTTTTCGGGTCTGTGCATTAAAAATACATAATATCTATATATCTATACTTCTTTTTATCTCCCTCTCTATATATATAATGCATAATTATGTTTTTAATAGATAACAAAACAATTAGATATATATAAAATTTTTTAAAATGTATACACAAACACACACACACACACACACCAATATGTAATTATATATATATTAATATATATATTATATTATATATTATATATATATATATATAAATAGTATATTTTATAATATTTTATTATTTTAAAAAGGAGAATAGATTTTAAAATTTTTGGGGGAAAAAAAATTTTGGACAAACCCTGCATCAGAATTAATAAGAAAAACCCAAAAAATTTCCCTCGAGAAAAGACAACAAAAAGGGAAGGGGGAAGGGGAAGGGGGAAAGAAAAAAAAAAAAAGAAAAAAGACAAAAACCAAGGAGAAGAAGAAAAAACAAAGGGAGAAGAAAGGACAAAAAAGGGAAAAAAGGGAAGAAACAAATAAAAAAAGATAGAAAATATACAAATATTTAAAAAAAACATCTTTTTTTGCGGTTTCAAGTTTCAATCGTGAGGGTAATTTTATTCGGTTTTCCAAGCCCCTCAAAAGCGCGGTGCTGGGGGGGTGGGCGGGTGGGGGGGGGGGGAGGGGGGGGGCGGGTGGGGGGGTTGAGGCGTGCGCGGGCGGTGGTTTTTTTTTCCGGGAGGTTTTTTGGTGTTTATGGGAACTGCTAAACACACGCACACTTTTTTTCTTTTTTTTTTTTCCCCCAAATAGCATGGATCTCAATAAATGATTTATTTATAAATAAAAACGTATTTTTTGGTATAAATAAACAAATGTTTTTTATTTATATATAATTTTTATATATTATTATATATATATATATATATATTATATATATATATATATATATATATATATATATATATATATATATTATTTTTAAAAATTTTTCCTTGTTGTGTTTGGTGTGTTGGGGTTTTTTTTTTTGTGTATATAAATTATAAAATATATATATAATATATATATATTATATATATTTTATATATATATAAAATATATAATATATATATACACCCCACCACACACACACACCCCACCCCACACACACACACACCCACACCCACACACCCCACCCACACATATATATATATAATATAATATAAAATTTTTAAATTAATTAATAATATATATATATATATTTTATATATATATTTTTCTAATTTTAATATATATTTTAAAATATATTTTATAATATATTTTTTTTTTTTTTTTTTTTTTTTTTTTTTTTTATTTTTTTTTTTTAAATATATATAATAATATAAAAATATATATATATTTTATATTAAAAATAAAAAAATAAAAAAATAAAAAAAAAAATAAAAAATTAATTTAATTTTTTTTTAAAATATTTTTTTATTTTTTTTTTACAAAAACCCCCCAAAAAAAAAAAAAAATAAAAAAAAAAAATAAAAAAAAAAAAAAAAAAACCCAATTTTAAAAAAAAAAAAAAGAAATAAAAAAAAAAAAAAACCCCCCCACCGGGGGTTTATTTGGGATAATATATATATAAAATATATATAAAATTTTATATCTATATATAAAAATATATAAATATAAAAATAAAAAATTTTCCTTCCAAAAAAACAAAGGCCCTTTAAAAAAATTAAAAAAATTTTTTTCCTTTCGCTTAAACGTTTTTTTGGGGCAAATTTTACTTTTATGAAAGGGGTTTTTTTTTTTTTTTTTTTTAAAAACCAAAACACACAAACCCCCCCCCCCCGGCCCACCCAACTCACCCCCTCCCCACCCCCCCCCCCCCCCCCCCCCCCCCCCCCCCCCCCCCCCCCCCCAACCCAACCCCCCCCCCCCCCCCCCCCCCCCCCCCCCCCCACCCCCCCCCCCACCCCCCTTTTTTTTTTTTTTTTTTTTTT
>NC_051391.1:6024911-6029911 GCF_015228065.2 Penaeus monodon | reverse complement strand
AAATAAAAGGAAAAAAAAAAAAAAAAAAACCAAAAAAAGGGGGGGGGGGGGGGGGGGGGGGTTTTTGGGGGGGGTTTGGGGGGGGGTTTTTTTGGGGGGGGGGGGGGGGGGGGGGGGGGGGGGTTTTTTTTTTAAAAAAAAAAAAAAAGGGGGGGGGGGAAAAAAAAAGGGGAAAAAAAAGGGAAAAAAAAAAAGAAGGGAAAACCCAAAAAAGGGGGGGGGGAAAAAAAAAAAAGGGGAAAAAAGCAAAAAAAAAGGGGGGGAAAAAAAAAAAAAAATTTTTTTGGGGGGGGGGGGAAACCGGGGGAAAAAGGGGGAAAAAAAAAAGGGGGAAAAAAAAAATTTAAAAACCCCAAAAAGGGGGAAAAAAGGGGGGGGGGGAGAGAGAGGGGGGGGGGGAAAAAAAAAAAAGGGAGAGAGAGAGAAAAAAAAAAAAGAGAGGGGGGGGAGAGAGGAAAAAAAAAATTTGAAAAAGAGAGAAAAAAAAAGGGGGAAAAAGGGGGAAAGGGGGAGAGAGAGAGGGGAGAGAGGGAGAGAAAAAAAAAGAAAAAAAAAAGAAGAAAGGGGGAAAAAAAAAAGGGCCGGGGAAAAAAAGAAAACAAAAAAGGGGGGGGGGGGAAAAAGAGGAAGAGAGAGAGAAGAGAAGGGGGGGGGGGAGAGAGAAGGGGGGGGGGGGAAAAAAGGGGGAGAGAGAGAGGGGAAAAAAGAAAAAGAAGGGAGGGAAAAAAAAAGAGAGAAAAAAAAAGGGGGGGGGGGGAGAAAAGGGGGGAGAGAAAGGGGGAGAGAAAGAGAGAGGGGAGGGGGGAAAAAAAAAAAAAGGGGGGGGAGAGAGAAAAAGGGGGGGGGGGGGGGGGGGGAGAAAGGGAAAAAAGAGGTTAAAAAAGGGGGGAAAAAAAGGAAAAAAGGGGTTTGGGGGGGAAAAAAAAAAAAAAAAAAAAAAAAAAAAAAAAAAAAAAAAAAAAAGGGAACGGGGAAAAAAAAAAAAAAGGGGGGCCAAAACCCCCCCAAAGGGGGGGTTAAAAAAAAGGTGGGGGGAAAAAAAGGAAAAAAAAGGGGGGGGGGGGAAAAAAAGGGGGGGGGGGGGGAAAAGGGGGGGGGAAAAAAAGGGGGGGGGGGGGCCCAAAAAAGAAAAGAAAAGGGGGGGGGGGGGGGGGGGGGGGGAAAAAAAAATTTTGGGGGGGGAAAAAAATAAAAAATTTTCCCCTTTTTTTTTGGGGGGGGGGGTGGGGGGGGGGGGAAAGGGGGGGGGAAAAAAAACCCGGGGAAAAAAAAAGGGGGAAAAAGGTAAAGGGGGGAGGGGGGGAAAAAAAAAAATATAAAAAAAAATAAAAAAATTTTTTTTTTAAAAAAAAAAAAAAAAAAAAATAAAATTAAAAAAAAAAAAAAAAAAAAAATTTAAAAAAAGGGGGAAAAAAAAAAAAAAAAAAAAAAAAAAAAAAAAAAAAAAAAAAAAAAAAAAAAAAAAAAAAAGAAAAAAAAAATTTTTTTTAAAAAAAAAAAAGGGGGTGTTTTAAAAAAAAAAAATTTTTTTTTTTTTTTAAAAAAAATTTTTTTTTTTAAAAAAAAGGGGGTTTTTTTTTAAAAAAAAAGGGGAAAAACCCCGGGGGGGGATTTTTGGAAAAGGGGAAAAGGGGGGGGGGGGGGGGTTTTTTTTTAAAAGGGGAAAAAAAAAGGAAAAAATTTCCCTTTTTTTTTTTTTTTTGGGGGGGGGGGGGGTTTTTTTTTTTAAGGAAAGGAAAAAAAATTTTGGAAAAAAAAAAATTTTAAAAAAAAATTTTTTTTGGGAAAAGGGGAAATTTTTTTTCTTTTAATTTTTTTTTTTAAAAAAAATTTCCAATTTAAAATTTATTTTTTTTTAACCTTTTAAAAAAAAACCCCCAAAAATAACCCCCCCAAAAAAAATTTTTTAAAAAAAAAAAAAAAAAAAAAAAAAAAAAACCCCCAAAAAAAAAAAAAAAAAATTTTTTTTTTTTAAAAAATTTTTTAAATTCCCCCTTTTAAAAAAATTTAAATTTTTTTAAAAAAACAAAATTAAAAAAAAATTTATTTTAAAAAAAAAAAATTAAAAAAAAATTTTTTTTAAATAAAAAAAAAAAAAAATTTTTTTTTTTTAAAAAAAAAATTTTTTTTTTTTTAATTTTATAAAAAATTTTGGGGATTTCCCTTTTTTTAAAAAATTTAAAAAAAATTTTTTTAAATTTTTTTTTTAAAATTTTTGGGAAAAAAATTTTTTTAAAAAAAATTTTTTTTTTTTTTTTTTTTTTTTTTTTTTCCCCTTTTTTTTTTTTAAAAACCCCCCCTTTAAATTTTTTTTTTTTAAAAAAAATTTTTGGGGGAAATTTTTTTTTTTTTATTTTCCCAAAAATTTTTTTTTTTTTAAAAAATTAATTTTTTTTTTTAAAATTTTTTTAAAAAAAAATTTTTTTTTGGAAAAAAAAAAAATTTTTTTTTTTATTTTTCCCCTTTTTTTTTTTTTCCTTTTTAAAATTTTTAAAAAAAACCCCCCAAAAAGTTTTCCCCGCCCCCCCAACCCCCCCAAAAAAAGGGGGGGAAAGGCCCCCCCCCAAAAAAACTATATTTTATAATGCTATTACACATAATATATATATATAATTTATATATATATATATATATAGTTTATGTATTGTATCTCTATATATATTGTATATATATTTGAATGTATAAAAAACATATATGTATATATTTCTATATATCATTCGCACCGTAGACCTTTTTTTTTTACACCTATAACAGACAACTTGACCCGACGCGCTGGTATCACCATCACTATAGAAATGTGCCGAGGAATGACAGCCTCCAACATGCTTGATATAATGCCTCCTTTATAAACAATCGGATCAAAAGTAAAGCACCAATAACCTATTTCAATGGACTATACTGAAGGAAAAGCTCTTTACTCTAATGTCCTTGATAATACTAAAGATGATGATAATCTTTTAATCACAGTAATGATTATGATAATACTAAAACCATTAATGAGATATAAAATATAAAAGTCATAAAAATACAAGTAATTTCTTGGGAGGACTTCAGAATGCAAAGTTTTTTTTTTCCTTCCGCTATTCTGCCATTAGCCTTGTACTCGGGAGAACAGTGACCAATCCCACAAGCGGTATTGTTATTTTATCTTGCTAGTGACGTCGTTAGGATGGGGAAGGAAGCGTACAGGTCGTCATCTCTGAATATTTCAAAGGAACCCAGCATCTTTGTCCTTAAACAGGAGAAGAAGGAGAGAGAGAGAAATAAAAATAAAAACAGAAACACAAAAAAGAAAAAAGAAGAAGAAAAAGCATCTCTGTCTTCAAATAGGCGAAGAAGGAAAGAGAGAGAGAGAGAGAGAGATAAAGACAGACACACATAAAAAAGAAAGAAAGAAAGAAAAAAACTTCTCTGATTGTGTGTTCCCAAAAACCTATGTACCTGACCGATACCTTTTGGCAAAACAAAATATATCGTAATTTTATATCAAATGCACTGACATGCCTCAAAATCGTGCAGTTACTGGATTATAATAAAACAATCTGTGATCTGAGATAAGCCCCAAAACATTTCACTATCCTAAATAAATAAATAAATAAAAATGTTGGTCTTACATTCAAATACACGCAAAGGACATGTTGGCAGAAGGTACATGATACTAAGCCGCGGAATGATGCGGTAGGATGGTCCGTTCCTTTCTACCCAGACTTTAACCCCAACATACTGACGTTCGCATGGTAGTACCCACTTACAGCTGAGTCGACCGAGTCTGGACGCTCTAACCACATTTTGTGTAAGAAAGAGCTGTTGTTGTTGTAATTTTTTGTTGTGTTTTATCTACAGTCGTTTATTTCTGTATGTAATGACACCTCCCTCTCGTCCTCACTGTCTTTCTACCCGTCTGTCTATCTGTCTGTGTGTGAGTGTGTGTTTTATGTATGTATATATAAATGCATAAATGTACATCTAAAACACTTCGAATGATTTTTTTTTTCTGAAAATCTCATCTAAAAGTGAATACACCAGTAATATTCAGAGGAAAAGGAAATAATTATTTTCCATTCCCTCTATATCTATCTCTCTGTCTCTTTTCCTCTCTCTTTCTCTTCCTCCCTCATTCCTTCCCCCCACCGCACTTCTTTCGCCCCTCCCCCATACCCCCACCCCATCGTCCATCAGTACTACGTTTACGAGCCACTGCAAACTGCAATTCCCGATAACACATGATAACCATTCCAGGGTTCTGATGCAGTCAATCTAAAGCGTTTTGTTCCTTACAATTAGCGTCAAAGGCCCTTAGTCTACTGTATATCAGGGGGATGTTGTACAAGTTTTTCCTCTTAAACCCTTTGACATATTTCATTGAGATTATAGCATGCCATCCCCCACATAACATAAGATTTTTGAATATTGCTACAACACAGCACTTTGTACTCAGCTAATAAATCTGATGATGTTTTTATATTCACAGACCTGTAGCGGTTCTTATACTATATATTCTTCATTATGATTATTTTCGAAATTAGTAATTACATTAATGAGGGTAATAATGTTAAAGATCAAACCAAGTTTTTTTTCTGCTATAGTCAGGCGATATCTTTCCTGGGTATTTAGTTCAGCTCGTAGAATCTCGTTTCATCCAAAAATGAAGCTTAAGGCAAGGTATTAAAGACAGACGGATCTTATTTCATCAATGTATACAAATCACACATTTATTTGCCTTCTATATTCTTTATTCCAATTTTATGTAATTATTTCCCTATTTATTTGTGTATCTCTTCAATTATCAATTCATTCGTTATTGACTAATAGGCCCATCAATAACTCATAATAATATATAACTCCACAGACTACTTTGATGCCTTTATAGTTAAAGAACTTTAAATGTACCGATATTCTTTAAGTTTAATTTGCACTCAGTATCAAAAGGTACTTCAGAATTCCCTTAATGCTTACTTGACACAATTCACTTACATAGCAAATCCCTGGTCAATATCTTA
>NC_051391.1:6014911-6022411 GCF_015228065.2 Penaeus monodon | reverse complement strand
TTCCCCCCCCCTTTTCTCTCTCTCCCCTTCCCCTTCTCTCTCTTTTTCTCTTTTTTCCCTTTTTTCCCTCCTCTCCTCTTCTCTGTTTCCCCTCTTTCATTTCTCCTTTTCCCTTCTCTTTTCCTTCTTCTCTTCTCTCCCCCCTTTTTCTTTTTTCTCTCTCTCTTCTCTTCTCCCTCTCTCTTTTTTTCCCTTTCTCTTCTCTTTCTCTCTCTCTCCCTCTCCCTCTCTTTTCCCTCCCTCTCTCTCCTCTCTCTCTCTTTCTCTCTCTTTCCCTTTCTCTTTTCCCCTTTCTCTCCCCCTCTCTCTCTCCCCCTTCCTTCTCTCTCTCTCTTTTTTTTTCCCGGGGAAATTTTCTCTTTCCCCCCCGCCCCCCCCCACTCTACATCTATAAAAACGAAAAAGAAGAAGAGGAAGACGAATAAAAATAAAAAGAAGAAGGCGAAGGAGAAGAAGAAGAAGAAGAAAAGGAAGAAGAAGAAGGAAGAAGAGGAAGAAGAAGGAATAGAAGAAAAAAGAAAAAGAAGAAGAAAAAAAGATATAAAAAGAAAGAGAAAAAAGGGGGGAAAAAAGTAGAAAAAAGAAAAAAAAGAAAAGAAGAAGAAAAAAGAAGAAGAAAAAAAAGAAAGAAGAAAGGAAAAAGGGGAAAAAAAAAAGAAGAAAAGACCCACCCAAAAGGTCCTCCTTTGCAACCGACCAGGGCAAGTTGGCATCAAAAATGATTAAAAATTGGCAGCCCATTTTTCGCCCCCCGGAGAGTCTATCTCCTGTACAGCCGCCACCGCCTCCCTCTCTCTCTCTTTTTCTCTCTCTCTCTCTTTCTTTCCCCTTTCCCCTTTCCCTCTCTCCTCTCATTCTCTGTCTCTCTCCCTCTCTCTCTTCTTCTCTTCTCTCTCTCTCTCTCTCTCTTCTCTCTCTCTCTTCCTCTCTCTCTTCCTCTCTCCTCTTCTACTTTTTTCTTTTCTCTTCTTTTTTTTCACTCCTTTTCCCTCAAAATGTCTCCGTTCTCTCTAATTTTAATCTGTTTATTTGTTTTTGAATTTATTTTTGTTTGCTTTCTCCTTCTTCTCCATTCCCTGTTTCTCTCTTTGTCTCGTTCTCTCCTCGTCTTTTCCTCTTTATTGCTCTCTTGTCCGTCTACCTTCTCCCCCTCCTCTTTAATTCTTCCTCTTCCTCTTTCTCCCCGCCATCCTATTCCCTCTTGTTCTTCTCAGTTTTTCCCTCCTCCTCTCTTTCCACGCTAGTCCTCCATCTCCTTCTCCTCCTTTCCATCTCTCTTCTCTCCCTTCTCTTTCTCCCTCCTAGTTTCTCCACCTCCTCCTATTCCTCCTACGCCTCCTCTTCTTACCCCCCCCCTCTCCCTCCCATTAAAATCTCTTTATTTCCCGTTCACTAATTTATTAATTAGAGCTTTATATAACACCAGGATAACTGGAATAGTGTGAAAGTTTTCCATTTCCGAAACCTACACACCAATTTGATTTGGAAAACTGGTTAAGTAAAATTATAATGGCTCATATAAAAGATTAGAAATTAATTAATTCACTTGGTTACGTTATATCAGTCACCTTTTTTTTGATTATCGATTGCAAATTTCACAACTGGGCTATTGGACTAAGCCTCTCGTTGCCTCCCGTTGTCTGTCTTTGCCCCTTTCGAATGATTTTTTTATGGTTTTGGAAGTTTTTCGGGTTTTAATATGATGTTAATTCCTTGATATTTTAGGTGTGTGGGTGTGAGATTATTTATTTTTTTTATTGGTCTCTCTCTCGCTCTCTCTCTGAATCTGTTAATCTGTCTATCTGTCGCTCTAGCTATCTCTATTTATATATCTGTATATTTCTATATGTCTATCTATCTATGTGTCTACGATCTCTCTCTCTCTTCTCTTTCTCTTTTTCTCTCTTCCCCTTTTTCTCTCTCTCTTCTCCTTTCCCTCCTCCTCCCTCTCTCCCCTCTCTCCTCCCCTCTCTCTCTCTCTCTCTCTCTCTCTCTTTCACTCACTCAATCTTTCATTCACACAAGAAAACAAATACAAGCACAAACACATACAAAACACAAGCACACATCACACACACATACACAAACGCAACCCCCTCCGCCCCTTTCTTGCAAGCAAAGACCCCACCCCCCAAAAAGAAAACCCCATAACCCCATACAAAAACCCCACACCCCCTTCTTTTCATGCATACCCCCCCCCCCTCATATGCTGCTCCACTTTATACCTGGACAGCAATATCGAGCTTAGGAAAAATGGTACCTGGCAACCCGCAATTACCTGTCCAAGGAATTAACAAGGCGAAAAACTGCATAGCTAATTTTAGAAGATTACAAAATATTATGACGTTTAATGTACTGTCTAGAGGAGCTTCCATACGATCAGGCGAAACAGATAATTCTTCCGAGACAAAGAAAATGGTGAGAAATTTATTGGACGGGATCATTAAGCAGAGGTGCACCATATGCGAGGCTTGGGGGGCCCCCCATTTAAATATATACTACATGATACATACATACATACACACAGCCCATGCAACACACACACACATACATAATCACACACATAGACACACACACACACACACAGATATAGTATATATATAATATATATATATATTATATATATATATATAATATATATTTTATAATATTGTGTTGTGGTGTGTTTTTTTTTTGTGTGTGTGGGGTTTTGGGTGTTTTGTGTTGTTGGGGTGTGTGTGTGGGGGTGCATGTTTTTTTTGTGGGTGTGTGTTTTGTTGGTTTGTTTTTAAAAAAAAAAAACCAACACACACACACACCACCACACATAATATAATATATATATATAAATATATTTATATATATAATAATAAAAAATATATTATTTTTGTGTTTGTTTGGGGGTGTGGTGTTGTGGGGTGTGTGTGGTGTGGTTTTGTTTGTGGGGTTTGTTGTGGGTGTGTGGTGTGTTGTGTGTGGTTTTTGTGTGTGTAAATGTATGAATATTAAAAAAACCCCCCACCCCAAACACACACACACCCACACACACACACAAACCCCACACACAACCCTAATTTTTATAAAATATATATAATTTTATATATATAATTAAAATTTTAAAATATTATGTGTGTGTGTGTGGGTGTGTTTTGTGTGGGGGTGTGGGGGGGTGTGTTGTTGTGTTGTGTTTTGTGTGTGTTGTGTTTTGGTGTGGGTTAAAAAATAATAAAAAAATAAATAAAAAAAAAAAAAAAAATAAAAAAATAAATATTAAAATAATACTATATATAAATATATATAATATATAATAATAATATAATATATTATATATATAATTAAAATTTTTAAAATGATAATTTTTTATTAGGATATATAATAAAATATATATATATTTTAATTTAAAATTGTTTAAAAAATTATATATATTTAAATTAAAAATATATAAATTATATAATATATTATATATTACTATATAATTAATTAAATATAAATATTAATTAATTATTTATATATATATATATATTATATACTATATATATAATATATATATATAAAAAATATATTATATATAAATAAAGATAGAAATAGTAGAAATTTAATTATATTTTAAAAATAATAATAATAATAATATAAATTTATAAAAAATATAATTTTTAAAATATCATATAATATATAATTAAATATTCAAAATATTATAATTTTTTTATTTTTTATTATTTTTTTTTTTTTATAATAATAAATAATAAATATATCAATAATACCCTTTTTATATTATATATATTTTTTTTGTTTTTTTTTTATTTTTTTTTTTTAATTAATAAATAAAAATAAAAATTTAAATAAATTTTTATATAAATATAATATAATTTTATATATATAAAATATTTAATATAATATTTATATAATATTAAATATAGACAAAAATTATAATAAAAATATATTAATATATATAAATAAATATATTTTATTTATATTTACAGATATATATATATATAAAAAATTTTATATTACTTAAAATTTTATATTATTATATTATATTATCATAATATATAATATATTTAATATAATATCTATAATATAATTATATTATATATATATATATATTAATATTATATATATAAAAAAAAACATTTAAAAATTAATAATTTTTATAAAATATTTAAAATTTTATATTTATATATATATATTATATTTAATATATATATAAATATATTTTAAATATTAAATATATATTGTATATATATAATATATATATATATATAGTATAAATTATAATAAATATATAAAAAATAATATATTATATATATATAAATTTTTTTTAATTAATTTTTTATATTTTATTATATTATAATATTATTTCTAATAAAAAAACAAAATATTATAAATATATAAAATATTTTACCCCCCAAACCCCTTTTTATTATTTTTATATATTTATAAAAATTATAAAAGTTAAAAATATTAAGAAAATATTATATAATATATATTATTTCGGTTAATTGAGTGTCAAGGAACAGATATGTATATTTGCAAAACAATTAAAAAAAAAAGTCAATCTAAAATTAATAAAAAAATGAAAAATATAAAAAAAATTTTTAAGGTCGGGAAGGGAGAAAATTTTCGGGGTTAAAGGAAAGTTTTATTTTTTATTTTGAAAAGGAAGGGGAAAAAGGGGGGGGAGGGTTTAAAATGGGGAAAAGACAAAAAAAAAGGGAGAAAAAAGGTAAAAAAAAATTAAAAAAGGGAACAAAAGAAAAAAAAAATTTTTAAAAAACCGGACTTTTTGAAAAGGTAAAGAATTTAAAAAATTTTTAAAAGTGCAGTTGGCCGTTTCAAAAAAAAGAAAAGTAGGTTGCAAAATTAAAAACAAAAAAAGAGAAGGGGGTTGGGAGGAAAAAAAAAAAAGGGAAGAATGGCAAAGAAAAGGAAAAGAAGGAAAAAGAGGGAATTGGGGAAAAAATAAAAAAAAACAGGGGGGAGAAAAAGGGAAAAGAAAAAAGTAAAAAAAAGAAAAAGGGGAAAGAAGTTAAGAGGGAAAAGGGTTTTTTTTTTTTAAAAATTTTAAAAAAACTAAAACAACAGTTCAAAAGAACAGGAAAAAAACATTTAAACAAAAAGGGGAAAAAATGGGGAAACTCAAAACCAAAAAAAAATTTAAGAAAAAAAAAATTTTTTTTTTTTTTTTAATTTTTTTCGTAATTACTTTGAAAAAAAAGAGGGAAGAAAGGAAAAGAAATTAGGAGGAGAGGAGAAAGAGAGGGAAGAGAAAAGGGGGAGGGAAAAAAAAGAGGGGAAGGAGGAGGACGGAGAAAAAAAAAAAAGCCCGGGACAAAATAGGCAGCGAGACAAAAGAAAAAAGAGAAAGAAAAAGGAGGAAAAAGACGGGAAAAGATTTTTTTTTTTAAGATTTGGGAATTTTTTAAATCATAATTAAAATTCCCCCGGAATCGAGGAAAAAACAAATTTAAAAAAGGTAAGGAAAGGGGGGGAAAAACCCCAAAAAACCCTCAAACCAAACCCAAAAATTTAAATAAATTTATTTTTTTTTAAAAATTTCCCGAGGAACCGTATTAAAAAAGAAACCAAAAAAAAAAAAAAAAAAAAAAAGAAAAAAAATGAATGCGAAAAAAAAAAAAGAAAAACAAGGAAAAACCCCAAAAAACAAAAACCAAACACACCCACACACAAAACACAAAAAAAAAAACAAACAAACAAAAAACACCAAAAAACAAACAAACAAAAGGACAAACAAAAAATCGAATCAAAAAGGAAAGAGAAAAGGGAAATAAGAAATTTTAAAACAGACCTCCCTTTCCCCCATTTTTTAAAACAGAATAAACTTCACCGGGGGTTTTTAGGAAAAAAAATGGAATTAAATTAACCAAAAAAACCCAAATGGGGTAATTAACCATTTAAAAGGAGAGTTATACAAGCCCTTTTGCCTTTTTAAAAATTTGTTTAAAACAGCCTTTTGGATTAGGTCAAATACATTCTTTGTGGGTAATAATTTCCATTACAACCAAATTTTTCATGCATTTTTTCGGTATACCAAAGAAGCAAAAAAACAAACACCAACCAACACCAACCAACGAAAAACTTCAAACCCCTAGAACCGGGGCTCCCCCCCCCCCCCCCCCCCCCCCCCCCCCCCCCCCCAAAAAAAAAAAAAAAAAAAAAAAAAAAAAAAAAAAAAAAAAAAAAAAAAAAAAAAAAAACCAAACTTTTTTTAAAAAAAAATTTTCAAATCCGGAAAAAGATTCTCCCCAAAAAAACCATCGGGTGAAATATTACACAGTGACTTCTTTCCATGGGCAAGCAGCATGATCTGAAAGCATTCATCTGTCTAATAGTCATAACTGTGAGTAAATTAACCACGCCGAATGCGAGTGCAATAAGCAATATTGAAGAGGAAGAGGGTAATGGACAAGCCGGTGTTGCCTTTCCCTTGCACAAACACACACACTTACTCATTAACTCACACACGCTTAAGCATTAGGTCACACATACATTCTCACGTGTGTATATTTATACACATACACACATATGCACATACGCATGGACACGTATATACGCAAAGACGCACACACACACACACACACACACACACACACACACACACACACATACACACACACATACATACACACAAACACACACACACACACACACACACACACACACACACACAAACACACACACACACACACACACATATACATACATATGGCCACACACACCAAAACACTACTGAATACTAAAGCAGGAAACGAGAAATTCTAGGGGAAATATACGCCACAATTCAAATACAGACCTACCCTTTTCACTAACCATTTTGAAATACATGAATATACGTACACCGGTAGACCCTTGTTGTATGTAGGAAAAACATGTTGGTTATATGAACTTATATAACCAAACATAACCATAACTGGGGTAGTGCTACACCGATCTACAACGGAGCCATGTCTACGTCAACAGAGTACCCAATATATTAAAGCCTGTGATTTATTTATGATATATCTTTTTTATAACAGTCCTCTTCTGGATGAGGTGCAAATAGCATTGCTTGCTGTCAGGTTAAGTGAGCATTCTCCATTGCACTACAATTTCACAGTGCAATTTTGCGGATATATTCTCATGTAAGTAAGCTTAAAAAGGCAAATGCAGGCGCTTAGTTAGCGGCAACATGCAACAAGCAATCTGTGAACATAGATCTTGGGCTACTACTCACTAGAATTCCGGAAGATTCTCCCAAAACCCAACAAAGAAAATTTGCAAGATCGTATCAAGTCACAAAGAACCTGAAAGATGTTGCATAAAGCACTATGATCCACTTGCATGTGTGAATTTTCCTCTGGGTTCTCATGAGGCTCGAAATAGACAAAGCGATCTAGTGATAGCTAGAATAAGGCTTGGTTACCGGTTTTCCTGACAACTTAGTAGTAAGAACGATTATACTAAGTGCAGACTCTCTAATGCACACTACACTGTAAACATCCTTTCAGACTAACAAGCGTGATC
>NC_051391.1:5959911-5964911 GCF_015228065.2 Penaeus monodon | reverse complement strand
AGAGAGAGAGAGAAAGAGAGAGAGGGGGGGGTATTGCAAACCGGAAATAAAAAGATTAAATAATTTTTCTGTCTACTCATATTATCTATTTTATTCTATTCTTTCTTGCAGCTGAACAATTCCTTTATCGTTATGTATAATGGACAATTGCAAATTTGCAATGATGCAATCAGCGAACAAGCAACGAATCGTAACATTGATTCTTGCAATAATTGATCACCTGGAGTAATTGCTTCCGTTGGCAGGTCATATTTTTCTTCACACATACACACACACATACACACATATATATTTTTTCTTTCCTTCTTTCTTTCTTTCTTTTTTCACTTTTTCTTCTTTTTTCTTTTCTTTTTTCTCAACAGCCATTCATTCCACTGCAGGACATAGGCCTCTCTCAATTCATTACTGAGAGGTTATATAGCAGCGCCACCCTTGCCTGATTGGATGCCCTTCCTAATCAGCCGCGGTTTGTGCCACGGCGGCGACTTCCCCTACGACACCTGCGTTTGACTTCTCAAGGCGATATGTCGTTTTCTCGCCGTGAGATCGGGCTCGAGCGAGCAGTCAGAGCGAAGGCATTTTTACGACTGCCGCGGCGGGGAATTGAACTCGGGAACAGAACAGTCCAGTCCTCTAACCAATGGACCATCGCGGCAGTCATATATATATATATATATATATATATATATATAATATATATTATATATATATATATATAATATATATATATATATATAAGTGTGTATATATATACACATAATTGCATATATGCATATATATATATATATATATATTATATTTTAAATAATTAATTAATTTAATTAATTAAAATAAAAATAGAATAGAATTTTTTTTATTATAAAATAATAGTTTTAATAATAAAATTTTGTTTTTTATTTAAAAAAAAATATATAAAAACAGATGACTGGGAGGTTTTGGTTAGGGAACATTTCTGTTGGTTTTTGGCGGAGTGAAAAAGAGAAGATAAAATTTTCGTGTGGTTTGTGTGTGTAGAGAGGAAAGATAGAAAAGATAGAAAAGACTTTTCTTGTGTGTGTTTTGGGGAAAAGGGCTGTAAAAATTTTCTTTTCTTTGTGGGAAAAGGGGCGTTTCCTTTTCTTGTGGTTTGGGTTTTGGGGGGAAAATAATGTGAAAAAGCTTTTTTTTTTGTTTTGGTTTACAAAAATTAACTTTTTTTCTCCTCCTTTCTTCCTTCCCAACCGGGGCCGTTTCTTTCTTTTCTATCCTTCCTCTTTCTTTTTCTCTATTTTTCCTCCTTTTCCCCATCTTTTTCCCCTATTTCCCTCCTTTTTCCCCCCTTTTCCCTCCTCTTCTCTCTCTCTCTTTCCTCTCCCTTTCCCCCTCCCTTTTCCCCCTTTCCCTCTCTTCTCTCTCTTTCTCCCTTTCTCTCGTCTTTTTTCCTCCCCCCCTCCCTCCCCCTCCCCCCCCTCCCTCCCTTTTCCCCTTTTCCCCTTCTTTTTCTCCCCTACCCTCCCTCCCCCCTCTTTTCCTCTCTTCTCTCTCTTTCTCTTTCCCCTCTCTCCCCTTCTTTTTCTTTTTCTTCTCTCTCTCTCTCTCTTCTCTCTTTTCTTCTCTCTCTCTTTTCTCTCCTCTCCTCTCTCTTTTCTCCCCTTCCTTCTCTTTTATTCTCTTTGTCTCTTCTCTTCTTTTCTCTCTTTCTCTCCTTGTCTCTCTTTTCCTCTCTCTCCTTTTCTCTCTTTTCCTCTCTCTCTTTTCCCTTCTCCATGTCAGTAATTCCCTCCCTCGCTTGCTTCTCTCTTCTTCGATACTCTCTCTCTCCTTTTTTCTCCTTTTCCTCTTTTACCCTTTCTTCTTTTCCCCCTTTCCCAAATTTTCCCAAGTTTTTTCTTTTTTCTCTCTTTTCTCCCCCAAATGAGAAAAAAATGGGAAAAGTTGTTAAAATAAATGAAAAAAAATAATTTAATGCAGTACACACCCGGGGAAAGAGGTGGGGGGTCGGAAAATATTAGAGGACCCGTAATTAAAAAGCTTTGCACGTTTTTTGCAAAGGGTGTCTTGCTGCAATAAAGAGACTCCAGAGGTTTTTAGTAAAAAACACACACACACACACAAACCACACCCCCCACACACACAAATATATATAAAATATATAAAATATATAAAATTTTATATTTTATTATATAATAATATTAATACTAAAATATATATATATTATAAAAAAATATATATTGTGTATATATTTTAATATATATATTATATATATATATAATATATAATATATATATAAAATATAAAAGGTATATGTATATATAGTGTGTGTGTGTTTAATAAAATATATGTATTTTTTTTATTATAAAATATATATATAATTTTATAATATATATATATAATATATATAATTAAAATTATATATTTTTTATATATAGTTTAATAATATAATATATATATTTTATATAAAAATATATATATTTTAATAATAATATATTATATATAAATATATATATATATATATATATATTTTTTTTTGTGTGTGTTTGTGTGTGTGTGTGGGGGTTGTATGGGTATTTATTTTGGTTTTAAAATATATATATATTTTTAAAATTTTATATATATATAATAATATATATAAAATTTTATATTTTATAATTATATATAAATTTTAATACATTATAAATTTAAAAATTATAACTATAACTATTTTAAAATTTATATATATATAAAATATAATATAATATATTAAAATACATCTATTACATATTCAAAAACCCAAAAGAATCTTAACAATTTAAAAAAAAAAAAGAAACAAATTTAAAAACTCACCCTCTTTAAAACCCCCCCCTCCCCCCCCCTCCTGGAAGCGTTAAACCGCTTTGTACTTTTTAAAAAAAGGGAAAATTCTAGTGTTTTCTGGAAGAGGAAAGGGGGTTTAATTAACTTTTGATGTGTAGGAGGATCTTTTGGTTTCTTTCATTTTTTTCTTTTTTTCCCCGTTTTCTCTTTCTCTTTTTTTTTTTGTCTCCCTTTTGTTTGTTTTTTTTTCGTTTTTGGGGTTTTTTGTTGTGTTTTCTATTTGTTTTTGTCTGCTTGATTCTGTCTTCCCTGTTTTTTTTGGCTGTCATTTTCTCTCTCTCTGAGACTTTCTCCCTCTCTTTCCCCTTTTCTCCTCCCCTCTCTCTCTTCTCTCTCTCTTTTCTCTCCTCCTCTTCTCCTCTCTCTCTCTCTCTTCGCTCTCTCTCCCCTCTTTCTTCCTTTCGTTTTCTTTTAACCCGAAAAAAAAAAGGGGGGGGGGGTGAAGAAGATAGAGGAAGGACGGAGAAGATGAAGAATTTCAATAAGAAAAAACAAAGATAAAAAAAGAAAAAGAAAAGAAGAAGAGGTGGAAGAGGAAGGGCAGAAGAAGGAGGAAGAGGAGGGAAGGAATTAGGAGGAAGGGCAGAAGGAGCAGAATGTAATTAAAGAAATTATCCTCAAAGGAGATTGAGAATAGATGAAACAGGAGAAACAGCAGAAGAGAAGGAGAAAGAAGAAGGAGAAGGAGAAGAAAGAATCCAGAAAAAAAAAAAAAAAAAAAAAAAAAAAAAAAAATATATATAAAAATTATAAAAATTATATATATATATTTTATATATATAATATATAAAATATAATAAATCCCCGGTCAAACTTAGTAATATAAGCTTTCGTCACCTGTCTTTTGAATCGTTGACGCTTGGGTAAAAGACTTTGCTGTTTTTATCCATCTTTACACACACACAGAATTATATATACATATATTATATATATATATATATTACTTAATATATATATATAAAATATAAAATATATCTATATTTTTTTTTTTTTTTTTTTTTTTTTTTTTTTTTTTTTTTTTTTTGTGGGTGTGTATATAGGTTTTATATGTATATATATATATATATATAAAAATATATTTTTAAAATATATATATAAAATTTATATAAACATATATATATATAAGATATAATATTATATATATATAAATTATATATTAAAATTTATAATATAAAATACCACACCCACCAAAACACCCCAAAACACACATAATATACAAAATTTTAATATATATAAAATATTAGTATTAAAATATATATATATATATTATATATATATATATATATATATATAAAAATATAGGTATAAAATATGTGTGTGTGTGGGGTGTGTGTGTGTGTGGGGTGTGTGTGTGTGTGTGTGTAGACATATAAAAAATATATATAATATTATAATAAAATATTATATAATATATATATATATATATATTAAAATATATGTATATATACACACCAAACACAACCCACACAAAAACACCCCCACACACACACCCCACCCCAATTATCTATTATATATATATAATATATATTATATAAAATATATATATTATATATATCATATTTTAATTATTAAAATTATATATACTTAATATAAAAAGATTTTAATATATATATTAAATATATATATTAAATATATTATATATATAATTATATATATATATATATATTTTATATATATATATAAAAAAAAACCTCAAAATTTCCCGTAAAGGGTTTATTCAACATATTTTTTAGTTTTCACTAGGAACGAGTTTTAAATTTTCCCATCGTACTGGGAAAAGAATCAAATTTAAAAAATTTTGGGTCTTTAAAGGATCTTGTTAAAGGGTTTCGGGGAAAATTTAAAGAGAAACAGAAAAGGGGGAAGTGTGGGAAAAGAGAGAGAATGGGAGAAGGAAGAAAGAAGAAGAAAAAGAGAGACCTAGCGATAGAGAGGTGGGAGGAGTTTTGATGGGACAGAGGGGAGGGAGAGGGAAAAGAAAAGGGAGAGAAGAGGAGAGAGAGAAAAGAGAGAGGAGAGAGAGGAGAGAGAGGGGGGCCAGAAAAGGGGGGCCCGAAAAGAAAAGAGGGGGAGAGAGGAGAGGGGAGGAGAGGAGAGGGGAGAGGGAAAAAAACAGAAAAAGGGGGTAATGTCGACTGATTTCTTTATAAGTGCATTTATGTAGGAAA
>NC_051391.1:5945282-5949811 GCF_015228065.2 Penaeus monodon | reverse complement strand
ACCATAAAATATAGAAAATTTTTATAAAAAAAGTAAAAATTTTTTTAAAAAAAAGGGGATAAAAATATTTTAAGAATAAAAAAATAAAAAATTTTAAATTAAAAAAAATATTTTTAACCCTTTAAAATTTGAAATATTTTTTTTAAATTATTTAAAAATAATTTATAATATATATTATATAATATTAATTATAATATAATTATATTTTATTATTTTAAAAATTAAATATATATATAATATATTATTATAATATATAGATATATAAAATTTTTTTATAAAATATTTTTTTTTGTTTATTAATATATTAATATATTATATATATTATATTATATAATTAAAAAAATTTTATTTAAAATTTTAATTATTAAATTTTAAATTATTTATTTATATTTTAAAAAATTTCATTTTTCAAAATGCTGTTATTTTATAATATTCTTTTATCTTAAAATTTTAAAATTTTTTTTTTAAAATTTTTTTTAAATTATTAATTTTAAAAAAAAAACCTTTATCCCCCCCAACCAACCCCCCCCAAACCACACCCCCAAAAAACCAAAAACCCCAAAAACACCCCCAAAAACCACCCACCCCCCAAAACCACCCAAACACCCCCAAAAGACACCCCCCCTTTAAAAAAAAAACCAAAAACCCCCAAAAAAACTACCCACCAAAACCACCCAAAACCCACCAAAACCCCCAACCCAAAAACCCCGAAAAGGGCAACCCCCAAAAAACCCCCCAACCCAAAAACCCAAACAAATTAAAAAAAATTTTTAATTTAATTAAAAATTTTAATTTTATATTTTATATATATATTTTTAAAATATTTTTAAAAAAATTATAACACATATAATATAACTATATATATATATATATTTTAATATATTTTAAAATATATAAATTATATATATTTTACACTTTAAATCCCAATATTATATAAAAATATATATACTATAAAATTTATAAAATTTTATATATAAAATAAAATTTTTAAATTTAAAATATATATATAAAAATATATTTTTAAAAATATTTATATATTAAAATATTTAATATATATAAAAAATATATTTTATTTTATTTTATTTTTTAAAATAAAAATAAAATATTGGGAAAGAAAATGGGGGGTCTGTCGGAAATCCCCATGCGTTTGGGGGGTTTTTTGGGGGTATATAAATTTTTAAAAATAAAATTTTTAATATTTTTAATAAAAATATATATATTTTTTAAAATTTTATTTAAAATGGGTATATTTTTTTAGGGGGGGCCTTTTGGGGGGGGGTGGCCCCTAGGGGTTTTAGGGCTTTGGGGACTCAAGACTTCAGGGACGGAAAATTCTGGGGTTCGAGGGTTCGAGCCCCCCCCCCCCCCCGGGCGTTTTTTTCCCTTTTGGGCCCAAGGGAAAAACTTCCCCCTTGTTTTTTCCTCCCAAACCCCACTGGGGGGGGGCCCCAAGGGGACAGCCCAAGGTGGGTTTTCCGTTTTCCGGGGGCCCGGGGTGGGGGTGGAAAAGGGGTTTGGGCTTTCAAAAAAGGGGCCCACCCCGGCCCCAAAAAAAGGGAATATCTCCCAGAAAAAAAAAATTCCCCCATGGGGCCCCCCCCCCATAAAAAAAGGGGTAAAGCAAAAAGGGAAAAAAGAAAAAAAGAAAAAATTTTTAATATCTATATAAAACCCCTATATAATAATATAAAATATATATATTTTAAAAATTATTTTATATTTTAACTTTTAAAATTATATATATTATTATATATATAATATTTTTATTAAAAATATAAAATTTTTTATATATTTTTTATATATATATATATATATATGTAAAAATTATGCGGGGATAAAATTAAAAAAAGTATATATATATATAAAATAATATATTTTTAAATATATATAAAATTATATATATAAAATATAAATATTTTATTTTATATATTTTATATGTAAAAAAAATATGGGTGTATAAAATAAATAAGTTTAATAAAAATTATATATATATATAAATATAATGTGTTTTAATTTAATATATTTTAATATTTTTTTAATATATAAAATATATAAATATATAACATCCCGTATGAAATCTTTTTTAAATATCCCATAGTATTTTTAATTTTATAAAATATATAAAATATATAATATATTTTATATATTAAATAAAAATATATAAAATTATATTTTGTATATATTTTTTATTTTTTTAGGCGTATAAATAAATAATATAAAAATTTATATTTTTATATTATAAAAATTTTAAATTTTATTTATAAATTTTATATAATGCTTTTAATATTTTATAAATTTTATATATTTTATATATATATTTATATTGGGTATATTTTAATATATTTTTATGGGGTGTGTTTTTGGGGGGTGTGTTTTGTAGGGGTTTTGTTCTTTTATTTTGTGTATTTTTTAAAATAAAATTGTTTTTTTGTATGTAAAAAGGGGGGGGTTTTTTACCCCCCCCCCCCCCCCCCCCCCCCTGGGGGCCAAAAAGGGAAAAAAAAAAAAAAAAACGGGTTCGATCATCCAACCCCCCCTTTTTCTATGTTGTGGCCCCAAAATTTAATTTAAATTTCCTTGTTTTAAGGATCAAAACCAAAGGGGGGTTTTAAAAATTTTTTACACTTTAATTCAATCCCCCTTTTTTGGGTTTTTCCTGGGGGAGAACCCTTTTAAAGGGCCCTTTTCAATTTTTTCTTTTTAAAGGTTTTTTTTTTTTAAATTTTTTTTTTTTTTTTTTTGTTTTTGGTTTTATTATATTCTTTCGAAAAATTTTTTAGATTTGTACACCTGGCCAAAAATTGCTTTTAAAACCTTTGTCAAATATTTTAGGGTTTTATATATTTTATTTTAATATATTTTTAATAAAATTTTTATATATTATAAAAATTTTCCCAATATAATATATATTATATTAAAATATTTTTTATAAAAAATTATAATTTATATATTTTTTTTAAAATTTTAAAATATAAAATTTATATATTTTAATTTTTTGTGGTTTTTTGGTGGGGTGTTTTTAAAAAAATATATATTTATTTTTATAATTATATATATTTTTTAATATATATATTTTTTTAATATATATATTATATTTTTGGTTTTGTTTTTTTGGGGTTTTGTTTTTGGGGTGTGGGGTTTTTTGTTTTGTGTTTTTTTGTGTATAAAACACCCCCAAAATTTTTTAAAAATTATATTTATAATTTTATAAAATATTTTTTATTTTAATATTTTTAAAAAATAAAAATATACTTTAATTATTTTATATTTTTAAAATATAAAAAATATTTTATTTTTATATTTATTATATATATAAAATGTATATATATATGTAATATAAAATTTTGGAAAAGGGGGGGAACAGGGGGAACTGGCTTTTTCCCTTTTGTTCTCCTCTACATTTTTTCTTTTTTGGCAAGTTAATTCGGGCAGGGAAACCCTTTTTACATTGTATTTTTCCTCTGTTTTTTTCTTTCATTTTTTTTGTTTCTGTTTATTTTTTTTATTTTTTTATTTATTTTTTTGGTCCCCCTTTCCTTTTGGTAAATTTTGGAAAATTTTTAAGGGGTTTTGAGAGGGAGTGGGGGGGATGGTGAAAAAAGTTTTAAAAAAACTTTTTTTCTTTATCTTTGGGGTTTTTCAAAAATTAATTTTGGGGTTTGCGGGGCCGGTTCTTTCCATCAATTTTAATGAATTTTTTAAAAAATTCACCCCCTTTATAATCCCCCAAGGGAAAAAAAAAAGATCCCCTTTGGGGGACATAGGGGAATTTTTGTTTCTTTAAAAACTTTAATAAAATAAATAATATATATATATTATATATAAAATATTTTTAAAATATTATAAAAATATTTTATAATCTAAAACCCCAAAATTCTATATATATTTTTATATATTATATATATAAAATTTTATTTTTTTTTTTTTTTTTTTTTTTTTTTTTTTTTTTTTTTTTTTTTTTTTTTTTTTCAACACCCATTCTTTCCACTGCAGGACATAGGCCTCTCTTTTTAAATACTGAGGGTTATTTTGGGCAGGACCCTTGCCTGTTTGGATCCCCTTTCCTAATCAACCGCGGTTTGTGCCAGGGCGGGGTTTCCCCAAACGACATTTGGTTTTGACTTTCAAGGCGATATGTCTTTTTCTGGGGGGCAACGAGGTGAATTTCCCTTTCCCCAAGGGAAAAACCCGCGCCGGCCGTACTCAAACCCTCGAACTCAGTTTGCCGTTTTGAAATTTGAGTCCGATGCTCAAACCCGTCGGCCACCACGGAGAGCTATATATATATAAATATATATATATATATATATATATATATTAATATATATGTATACAAAATAATATAATATATTATATAATTTTAATTAATAATATATATAATTAATAGGTGTGTGTTGGTGTGTGTGTTGGTGGTGTGTTGTGTGGGGTGGGTGTGTTTTTTTTTTGTGGTGTGTGTGTGTGTGTGTAAATATATACTCACATAATATAAATTTATATATATATATATATATATTATATATATTTTAATA
>NC_051391.1:5935282-5942782 GCF_015228065.2 Penaeus monodon | reverse complement strand
GTGGGGTGTGTGTGTGTGGGTGTGTGGTGTGTGTGTGTGTATGTATAATTAATATATATAAAATATATATATATAAAAATATATTATATTATATATATATTATTTATTATATTTTTTAATATAATATAATATATATAATTATATATATATAATATATTTTAAAACGTTCCCCTCGTCACCCCTCCCTGCAGTCCGCACGGCTGAACCTAAAAAGCGGGGAGGGAAAAAGAATTTTTTTTGTTCCTGTGGTTCCTCACTTTCACCCTGTTCCCCCTTCCCTCCCCCCCCTCCCCCTTTCCCCTCTCCCCCTCCCCTTCCCCCCCCCCCTCCCCCTTCCCCCTCCCCCCTCTCCCTCCCCCTGGACCTTAAGCCTTCGAAAGGGGTTCAAAGGGGGGGGGGGGGGGGGGAGGGGGAGAGTTGGGGGTAGCCAAATGGAGGGAGGGGGAAGGGGGGAGGGGGCAGAAGGGGTCGACAGAAGAGGAGGAAAGGTAGATGAAGGGGAAGGGAAGGAGGGTAAGGAGTATAGGGAAAAAGGGTGAGGAGGGGGAGGAGGGAGGTGGGGGGGAGGGGGGGGGAGTGAGGGGGGGAGGGGGGTTGGAGGGGGGGGGGAAAAAACCCGCAGAAAGATAGGCCCCCCCTCCTTTTTCTCCTCCCCCCCCCCCCTTTCGTCCCCCCCCCCTCTTCTTACCAAACGAAAAGGAACCTTTATTAAGCTCTAACCCCCATCCCCCCCCCTCTCCCCTCAATCCTCCTCCCCTTTTTCTCCCCCCCCTCCCCTTCTTCCCTCCCCCCCTGCCCCTCCTCTTCTCCCCCCCCCCTTCCCCCCCCCTCCCTCCCTTTCTACCCCCCCCCCCCCTCTTCCTCCTCCACCCCTCCCTCCCCCCCACCCACCTCCCCCCGCGTCCCCAGCCCACTCCTTTCCCCTCCTCCCCTTTGCCCCCTTCCCTCATCCCCCCTGTGGTTCACCCCCCGGTTTTTCACCCTTGCGGGGGGTTTTCCCCTGGGGGTAACGCCCCTTTTCCCTGGGGGGGGGGGGGGGGGTTGAGGGGGGAAGGGGGGTTTTGCGGTCGAGAGGGGGGAGGACGAGGGGGGAGGAGGGGGGGGGGGGAGGGGGAGTAGGAGGAGCTTCGTGGGGAGTGGCATGTGGGGGGAGGGACTTCGGAGGGTGGGGGGGGGGGAGTGGGTGTCACTGGTAGGGAGTAGGGGGGGGGAGGGTTCAGAAGAGAGGGGGGGGAGGGTTCAGAAGAGAGGAGGGGGTTTGGGGGTTTGGGGGGGGGGGGGGAGGGGAGGGTTAGTTGAGGGACGTGTACGCGTCTGTGGTTGTTTGTTTGTTTGTGGGCGTGTGTGTTTGTGTGTGGGCATACGTGTACGTGTTCGTGTGTGTTTGTCTGTGTGTGTGTGTAAGTTTCTATCGGCGTGTGTTTTCGTGTGTGTCGGGTTGTTATCAGTTTCTATGTCGGCGGTATTTTTGTGGTATTGGATGTTTTGTTTCGTATCTACGAGTTCCGTCTGTGATGGATCTGTTTTTGGGGATGTGATGTGTCTGGATACGTGTATATGTGGTACGTTCTGTCTGTGTTTGTGTGTGTGTGTGTGTGTGTGTGTGTGCCTTTGTCCCTGTTTTGTGCGTGTGTGTTTTTCTGGTGCGAGGTGCGTCTGGGTCTGCGTATTACGTGGTGGTGTTGGGTGTGGAGAGGATCTTGTTCTTGTGACGAAAGAACGAAGAAAAATGAGGACGATAAAAAGATAAAGGGGAATAGAGGGCGGGACGAAAGGAAATTGGGGAGGAGTCAACAGTGAAAGAAAAGAAAGAAAGAAAAAAAAAAAGGAGAAGAGGTAGTGGAGAGAGGATATAAGAGAGATATAGGAAGGGAGTGAATGGGTAGGTAGAGGAGTTAATATTCTTCTCTCTATCTGTCTGTCTGTCTCTCCGTCTATCTATCTTCTCTTTCTCTCTCTCTCTCTTTCTCTCTCCTCTTTTTCTCTCTTTCTCTCTCCTCTTCCCCTCTCTCTCTTCTCCTCCTCTCTCTCTCTCTTCCTCTCTCTCTCTCTCCTCTCTCTTCTCTCGAATTCCCTTTATTTACCCAATAAAATCTTGCAAATTCCTTTACGTTATCATAATGAGTATTAATAAACACTTTATTTTTAACATCATCACCACCCTTTACTTTCTTTACTGTTATTGATTTGTTTTTAGGGTTGTTATTGCATTGCCGAAAATCTTATTTTATTATCATTATCTCTAAACTATTATTTTATCATTGTAAGATTTTCATTAATTTTCCCTTTAAAGCATTATCATTTTCGCTTTTACAGTAAAAATGGGGAGCGTGCATTTTTTACATCATATTTATTTTTATCAATGTTTTTGTTATTTTATTTCATATTATCATCATCACACCCTTATATTTTTATTATTATTTTTATTTTTTATTTTATTATTACTATTAACATTATTAGTATTATCATTTTTATTACTGTTATTTATTATTATTATTTTATTTTATTTTTATTATTTATTAATTATTACACATATTATCATCAATTCTTTTTTATCATTATATCATCTCACATCGTTTTTGAAGTTTCTGTATAATCATTTTTACTTTTTAAGTTTCATTTTCATTACACTGTTTTACTAAAATTTTATGATGACATCACTATAATAATTGCTGTTTTAAAGGGCTAATTATCTTTATTTTCACTTCATTGCAAATTTTTATTTGTATATTATCATGACCAATATCGATTTTTATATGTAATATAATATAAATATATATATATATATATAATAATATATAACATTATATTACACCACACAACACACACACACACACACACGACACACACACACACACACACAAACACACACACACACACACAAAACACAACACACACACACACACACACAATATATAATATATATATTATATTATATATAATATTATATATAAAATATATATATATTAATATAATCAACCGACACGGACCGAATAGAAAAGAGAACAAAAAACTTTAAAAAAAAGACAAAAAAAAAGAATGAAAGGGAAAAGAGAAAGGAGAAAAGAGAGAAAGAAGGGAAAAGCAAAAACAGAAAAAGATATACTTTCCCAAAAACTTTGGGAGAGAATCGTGATGGAAATTTGCCCGCAGAGACACAGGGGTTTTTGGGGGGGGGGAGGGAGGGGGGTGGGGGGGTGGGAGGGGACCCAACGCTGTAAGTAGGATCCGTAAATTTCTTGCTTGGATATTGCTATTTTAAAGTTTATTTTTACTCGAAGTTTGGTTTTGTTTTTTTTTTTTTTTTTGGGTGGTTTGTTGTGTTCGGTGTATAAGTTTTTTTTTTTTTTTTTATAATTCTTATTGTGTTTTTGTTGTATGTTTGATTTAAGATGTATATTTGTTGGTATTTTTTTCTCTCTCTCCCTCTCTCTCTCTCTCTCTCTCTCCTCTCTCTTCTCTCACTCTCTCTCTCTCTCTCTCCTCTCTCTCTTCTCTCTCTCTCTCTCTCTCTCTCTCTCTCTCTCTCTTCATACTCACTCTTTCTCTCTCCCCCTCTGTCTAAACACACACACACACGCACAAATACATATACGCACACGCAAACACATACACACAAATACAAACACGTAAACGCACAGTAACACAACCCCCAAACCCAAAACAAACAAACCCTTTTCCAAAAAAAAAAAAGATACATCCCAAAAAAACAAAGAAACCCCCCCCCCCCAAACCCCCCCCACACCCCCCAATATTCCCCCCCACCCCCCACTCCTAATAAAACCCACAAAACCCCCCCCCCCCACCATCAACACCCCTACCCCATTTCCCCCAACTCCCCAAAACAAGCCCCCAACCCCCACCCCCCACCAAAAACCCCCCACCCCTACTACCCCCCCACCCAAAACCCCCACCCCAAAACAACCCCTACCCCATTTCCCCTCCACTCCAACCCCCCACCCACACAACCCCCACCTCCCACCAACAACCTCCCCCCCCCACTCCAACCCCCCCCCACAACCCCCCCACCCCCCACTACCTCCCCCCACCCCACCCGACACACACCCCCAAAGCAAAACCCAAATTTTCGCCCCAACATAAATCCCCGAAGTAAGGGGTAATGAGGGAAGAGGAAAGCAGTTTCATTTGCGGTGACGACAGTCCTATACCTGGCCACCTGCTATGTTGTTGCGAATCGCCTGATACTTATAGTGTACTTATACTGCCCGCCGGAAATGCGATGACTTTCATCCTTCCGTTCAATTGGGTGGTGGGGATTGGGGGGGAGGGGGAGAGGGGATGGTGGGGAGGGGTTAAGGGGGGAGGAGAGGGAATACGTGGGATATGTTTGTGTGTGTGTGTGTGTGTGTGCATGTGCGCGGGGTGTTGGTGGGGGGGCTGGGGGCGTGGTGTGTGTGTGTGTGTGGTTGGGGTTTTTTGTGTGTGTCTGTTGGGGAGAATAGTGATGGTGTGGGGGAGAGGGGGGGAGGGGAATAATGTGTGTGTGTGAGACGAATGGTTTGCTTATTGAGATGAATGTCTGTGTTTGTTTGTTTGCTTGTTTGTGTGTGTGTGTGTGTGTGTTTCTAAGTGTGTGTGTGTGTGTTTCTAAGTGTGTGTGTGTGTTTTCGTTCGTGTGTGTGTCTTCGAACGTGTGTGTGTGTGTGTGTGTTTCGAATGGGCGTGCATGTATGCTTATGTTTTTTTTTCTTCGTGAGTATTTTTGTCTGACGATGTGATGGCGTTCGTGCGTGTTTCTAAAATGCAAGTAAAAAAAACGAAGGGGGAAATACAAGGAAACAGAATATGCCAAGGCCTTTTCGCATTTTCTGCTTTATCAGGGATATAAGATAGAGTTACATAGAGGTGATATAATATATAGGCGATCAGGTCCGCGAAAAAAAACTTTCGACAATTACAATAATGACCCTCCCATTCTCCAAATCCCTGAATCATAGAAAAAATTTAACCTTTTTCTCTCTTCCTATCTATTTTATTTTTTATTTTTTTTTTTTTTTTTTCTTTCTTTTCTTTTCTGCTTTTTTTTTTTATCTCTTCCCCCTTTTTTCCATTTTTTTTTCTCTTCTTTTCCCTTCTCTTTCTCCTATCTATCTCCTTTTTACTTTTTTTCTCCTTCTTGTTATCCCTTTTTTTTCCCCCTTTCCCCTTTTCCATTCACATTTTTTTAATATTTTTTCCTTTTTTCCCCTTTCTATGTTTTTTTAAATCAATTTCATTCCCTGTCTGTTCTTCTCTGTTGTTGTCTATTAAAATGTCAATTTTTATTTTTATCTATCTATTTTAGACTGTCCGTGTCTGTGAATCTCTCTTTCTCTCTCTCTCTTCTCTCTCTCTCTCTCTCTCTTCCTCTCTCTCCTCTCCTCCTTTTCCCCTCTCTCTCTCTCTCTTCTCTCACTACCTACCTACCTATCTATCTATCTATCTATCTATCGATTTCTCGTTTTTCATCTACCTATCTATCTATCAAATTTACCTATCTATCTATCAATCTACCTATCTATCTACTTCTGTCTATCTATCCATGCGATGTCTGTTCTTGTTCCCCGGGCTTTTTTTGTACAAAATCAAGAACATTTTATTTGTTTTTTATTGTTTTTTTTTGTTTTTTGTTTTTTTATTTTTATCATATCTTTTTGCTCTTCCCTTTTTTTTTTAATTTTCATTTAGAAAATTCTTTTGTTTATTTATTTATTACTTTTTTACTATCATTTTCTTTTTTATTTATCTATTTTCTTTGTAATTGTATTCCTTTTTTTTATTTACATTTTGTATGATCGTGGGTTTTGCCCATTTCTCCAATTCTCTATTTTTTTTTCACGCTTTTGTTTATTTTTTTTTTTATTTTTCGTTTCCTCTCCTCCTCTTTTCCATTATCATCTTTCTTTGGGGTTTCCCCCCCCTTTCCACGATTATTTATTGTTTTTTTCTCTTTTCCCCCCCTCCCCTTATCCCACTTTTTTAAATTTTTCATTGCCTTTTGTCTCTTATTCCTCCTCTCTCATTTACCATCTTCCTTTTCATCTCCCTTTTCCCCCCTGCCCCCTTTCCCCTTTCTTATTATGTTCATTCTGGCCCTCTTCCCTTTTTGTTTCTCTTTTGCTTTTTCTCTTTGGCCTGCCTCTTCCCTCCTATTTCCCCCCTTCCCCAACCCCCTTCTCCCTTTTTTTCCTCTGTCCTTCCCTTTTTTTGGGTTTTAGATTATGCCTCCTCCCCCTCCTCCTTCCCCCTTCTGTTCATATTTTTCTCTCTTTCCCCTTTGCTCTCTTCACTTCTTCTCCCTTGCCCCCGCCTTTTCCCCCTTTAATATTTCCTCTCCTCCCCCTTTTTCCCCCCTTCCCTTTTTTCTTCCTCTTCCCTTCCCCTTTTATTCCTCCCCTCAGCGCTTTTTTCCCCCCCTCTCCTATTTTTTTCTCCTCTCCTCTCCCGCTTTCCCTTTTCCCCTTTCCCCCATTTTTCCCTTTCCCTTCCCCTCCCCCCCCTTTCCCCCTTCTCCTCCTTTCCCCCCTCCCCAAAAAATTTACTTCTCCCCCCCCTTTTTTTTCTAACTCTTAATCCTCCCTATCTCCCCCCCTTTTCCCCTTTTAATTTCCTTTTTCTCCTATCCCCTTTTTCCTCTCCCCCCTCCCTTTTTCCCCCCTTCCCCCCCTTCCCTCCTCTAACCCCCTCTTCCCCCTATCTAATTTTGCCCCCCACCCTTTTTATTTTCCCCGCCCCTTTTATTTCCCTTCTCTCCCACCCTTCCTCTTTCCCCTTCTTTTCTCCCACCCCTCTTCCTCCCCCCCTGTCCCTCCCCCTTACTTTATCCTCTTTCCTTTTCTCTCTCTTCCCTCCCCTTCCATTATCTCCCCCCCCTCCTCTCCCTTTCCTCCCCCCTCCCTCCTTCATCCCCACCCCCTTCCCCCCCAAACCCCCCCCGCCTCCCTCTTTACCCCCCCCCAAAACCCCCCCCTCCCTCCCCTATCCCCCTCCCCACCCCTCCCTTACCTCCCCCCCTCCTCCTTTATCTCTCTCCTTCCCCCCCTCTCCCCCCCATCCCCTGCCTCAATAATCCACGAATAAAAGCGAAGGAAGGGTAAAAACAAGTAATATCGAGGGGAAATGAGGAAACGGGGGCGTGTCACATATGGGCCTTTTTGTGTGTCATTGCGGCCCCTTCATCACTCGATTTTGTAAGGGGGGGGAGTGAGGGGGAGAGGGGGGGGGGGGAGAGGGGGGGGCTACGTGTGTGTCATTTCGGAGTATGATAAATTACTTATGAGGAATGTTTTTTTTTCTCTCTTTGTCTTTTTCCTCTTATTCTGTCTGTTTTCCGTTTTCTGTGTTATATTTTTTTAAATTTTTTTTTTTTTTTTGTTTTTATTTTTTTCCCAAAATTTTAAACGTCTCTTATCTATTTATTTTCTTTCCCCCTATTTCTTAACCCTTCCTTATCCCCTTCTCTGCAAAACCAATCTTTTCACGTGTTCTTTCCTTTTTTCA
>NC_051391.1:5933080-5935182 GCF_015228065.2 Penaeus monodon | reverse complement strand
TTATATAATAAATATATTTAATATAAATTATTTTTTTTTTATATATTTTTATTTTAATATTTTAAATAAATAAATTTTAATAAAAATAATTAATAAAAATATTTTATATAATATAAAAAAAAAAAAAATAACAAAAACAAACGGGGAAAAAAAAAAAAAAAAAAAAAAAAAAACAAAAAAAAAAAAAACCCCCCAACACAACCCCCCACCACACACACACACCCCCACCACACCACACACACACACACACAACAACACCCCCCCACCCACACACACCCCCAACACCCCAATATATATAATATTTTAAAATTATATATATATATAATATAATAATATATATATATATATATATATATTATATATAAATATATATATATAAAACACACCACCATATATATGGAAAAAACCCCAAAAATAAAAAAAAAAACTAGATTTTTTGAAAGTGGAGACAAAAAGAGGAAAATCCAGGTGGATTTCGAAACTGAGTCTCACTTTCAAAAATCTAGTTTTTGTATTTTTGGGTTTTTTTCCCTTGTATCACACGGAAGAGTTTTTTGGCTATTCCCACCCCCCCACACACACCACCCCACAAAAAAACCATATATATATATATTATATATATAAAAATATAATTATATATATTATATATATATATTATATTTGTGTGTGTGTGTGTGTGTTGTGTGTGGGTGTAGTATTAAGTATGCACATAAAACACGTATAAATACATACTCAAACACACACACACACACCCCCAAAAACACACCCCAAAAACACAACACAAACACACACAAACACCACACACACACATAATTTTAAAATTTTATATTTTTAAAAAATATAATATATATATATATTATTATATATTTTTATATATATTTAAAATACAGACACATAAAAACCCCCCACACAACACCACACACACCCCAAAAACACCAGACACACACACACACCATAACACATAAAAGATATATATATGTATATATATATTTTATATATATAAATAAATATATATATATATATTATATAAAAAATATATTAAAAATATTATTTTATATAATTATATAATTAAAAATATAATATAAAATTTTATAATATATATATATATATATTAATAAAATATATATATTTACCCACCCCACCCCCCCACACACACACACCCAAACACCCCAACACACAAACACAACACACACACACAAACACACACAATATATATATATAATTATAATATATATATTTTTTTTAAAATTTTAAATATTATAATATATAGGTATATATATTTATATTATTTTTATTTCTTTATCTTTTTCTCTCTTTTTTTTTTCTTTTCATCGTGCTATCACCGATGCTGTGTTTGATGATCTACTTGTAGTTGACGGGGTCTTCATACTGACCCACGATCCTTCCCTCGGGGAGTAGCTAATTAGGTAATCATTGTTGGTGGTTCTCAGCTCACCCTCATACGCGCGTGTCCGTGAGAGATAGAAGGAAATAGATAAAGAAAGAAAGAGTGAAATAGGTTGAAAGACAGAAGGAAGGAGATACGTAAGAATGAGAACGAACAGACACCCCCCCTCCCTCCCTCCCTCCCTCCCCTCACCTCGCCCCACCTCTGACACAAGAACGGTTCTCCAGCGGTCAACCACTCGCGTCGACGCCGGAAGCAGGGGTCAAAGGTCATGTTGCACAGGATGCTTGGAGCGGGTCAATGCTGCCGCGCCTTCTGCTCATTCACTCGGATTTGGCTGTGGGAGAGGCGCTCGGTTTTCGGCCGTCTGTCTGTCGGTCGGTCGGTCCGTCGGGCTGTCTGTCTGTCTGTCTGCTTGTTCTACTGAAATATATCTTAATTTTACGTGTGCGTTCATGGTGACAGTCTTTATATATATATATATATATATATATATATATATATATATATATATAATACTCTGTAATCATATATATATTATATATATAATTATATATGTCTATATATATATATATATATCTATTTATATTGTATGTATATATAATATATTTTATATGAATATATCTATCTATCTATCTATCTTTCTATCTATCTATCTATCTATCTATCTATCTATATGTATATATATATATAT
>NC_051391.1:5925580-5928080 GCF_015228065.2 Penaeus monodon | reverse complement strand
GTATGTGTCTTCGAACGTGTGTGTGTGTGTGTGTGTTTCGAATGGGCGTGCATGTATGCTTATGTTTTTTTTTCTTCGTGAGTATTTACTGGTCTGACGATGTGTATGTGCGTTCGTGCGTGTTTCTTCCAACTGCAAGTAGAACAACGAAGGGAAGTACAAGAGAACACACGAATATGCCGAAGGGCGCTTTTCGATTACTGTGCTTCATCAGGGCATATAAGACTAGAGTTACATAGAGGTGTGTATATATATATACTAGGCGATCAGGTCACGTCGAATAAACTTTCGACAATTCACAATCAATGACCATCCTCATTCTTCCCACAATCCATGAATCATAGAATAATTTAACCTTTATCTCTCTTCCTATCTATTTTATTTTTCATTTTTTTTTCTTTCTTTTTCTTCTCTCTTTTCTTTGTCTGCTTTTTTTTTATCTCTTCCCTTCTTTCCATTTTTTTCTTCTTCTTCTTTTCCCCTTCTCTTTCTTCCTATCTATCTCCTATTTCACCTTTCTTTCTCCTTCTTTGTTATTCCTTTTTTTCAATCCTTCCCTTCTCCATTCACATTTATTTAATATTTATTTTCCTTTATTCCCCTTTCTATGCTTCTTTATAATCAATTTCATTCCCTGTCTGTTTGCTTCTCTGTCTGTCTGTCTATCTAACTGTCTATTCATTTCTTTATCTATCTATTTGAGACTGTCCGTGTCTGTGAATCTCTCTCTCTCTCTCTCTCTCTCTCTCTCTCTCTCTCTCTCTCTCTCTCTCTCTCTCTCTCTCTCTCATGCTCTCTCTCTCCTCTCTCCTCTCCTTCTCTCTCTCTCTCTCTCTCTCTCTACCTACCTACCTACCTATCTATCTATCTATCTATCTATCGATTTCTCGTTTTTCATCTACCTATCTATCTATCAATCTACCTATCTATCTGTCAATCTACCTATCTATCTACTTCTGTCTATCTATCCATGCGATGTCTGTTCTTGTTCCATCGGTCTTTTCTCTGTACAATATCAAGAACATTTTATTTGTTTATTTATTGTTTTATCTTTGTTTGTTTGTTTCCTTTCATCTTTTATCATATCTTTTTGCTCTTCCATTTTCTTATTAATCTTTTCATTCAGAAATAATTCTTTTGTTTATTTATTCATTATTTTTTTACTTATCATTTTCTTTTTTATTTATTTACTTTCTTTGTAATTATATTACTTTTCTATTTACATTTAGTATGATCGTGATTTTTGCCTATTTCTCCAATTTCTCTATTTTTTCTTCACCTGCTTTTCGTTTATTTTTCTTCTATTTTTCGTTTCTCCTCTCCTCCTCTTCTTTCCTTTATCATCTCATTCATTGGGATTTTCCTCCTCCTTTTCCACGATTATTCATTGTTTTCTTTCCTCTTCTTCCCCCTCCTCCTCTTTATCCCACTTTTTAATTATTCATTGCCTTCGTCTCTTATCTCCTCTCTCTCTCATTCACCATCTTCCTTTCTCATCTCCCTTATCCCCTCTTCTCCTCTTTTCTTCCTCTGTCCTTCCTTTCTTCTTTGGGTTCAGTATTATGCTCTCCTCCCCTCTCCCTCCTTCCCTCTTTCTGTTCATAATCATTCTCTCTTCTCCCTTCGCTCTCTTCACTTCTTCTCCCCTTGCCTTTCCTTTCCCTTTCCACTATTCCTCCTCTCCTCCCCTTCTCTCTCCCCTCTCTTTTTTCTTCCTCTCCTCCTCTTCCATTTTATTCCTCCTCTCAGCGTCTTCCCTCTCCTCTCCTATTTCTTTCATCCTCTCCTCTCCTCGCTTTCCTTCTCCCTTTCCACTCCATTCTTCCCCTCTTCCCCTTCCCCCTCCCTTCCTCTTTCCCCTCTCTACCTCCTCCTTCCCCCTCCATCCACAACATTCTACTTCTCCCCTCCCTTTTTTTCTCCCCTATTCCCCTCTTCCCTCCTCTATACCCTTCTCTCCTTCCCCCTCCATCTAATCTTCTCGTCCCTCCACCCTTCCATTCTTCCCTGTCTCCCCTCTTCTCATCTTCCCTCTCTCTCCTATCCCTTCCTCTCTTCCCCTTCTTCTCTCCCCTACCCCGTCTTCCCTCCTCCCCTGTCCCCTCCCTCCTTACTTTATATCCCTCTTTCCTTTATCTCTCTCTTCCCTCCCTTCCATTATCTCCCTCCCCTCTCTCTCCCTTACCTCCCTCCTCCCTCCTTCATCCCCCACCTCCTTCCCTCCCAAAGCCCCCTCCGCCTTCCCTCTCTTACCCCCCCTCCCAACCCCCACCTCCCTCCCATATCCCCCTCCCCACTCCCTCCCTTACCTCCCCCATCCCTCCCTCCTTTATCTCTCTCCTTCCCTCCCTCTCCCCTCCATCCCGTGCCTCAATAATCACACGAATAAACGCGAAGGAAGTGGTCAACACAAGCTAATATCGACGGGAATAGTGAGGAAAGCGGCGGGCGTGTCACATATGGCACTTTTCGTGTGTCATTTGCGGCCATTCATCACCTC
>NC_051391.1:5898754-5903754 GCF_015228065.2 Penaeus monodon | reverse complement strand
TTTCTTTCTTTCTTTCTTTCTTTCTTTCTTTCTTTCTTTCTTCTCCTTTTCTTTGTCATCCCTTTTCTCCTTACCCTCGTATCCTTCTTTCACTTCTCTTTCTTCTTCTTTTTCCCATATTCGTTATCATTGCCATTCTCCCTTTTCTTTCTCCGTTTCCTTCTCTTCCTCCTCATCGTTCTCATTCTTATTTTCATCTTCCTTCTCCTCTTCCCTTTTCTCATTTTCCATTTCCTTTCTCTCCTTTGCCTTCTTCTTCTGCTTCTCCTTCTCCTTTCTTTCTCACTATCTTTCCCCTTCCCCTCCTTTTCCTTCTTTTTCCCATTTTCCTTCTCCTTCCTCTCCTCCTCCTCCTTCCCTTTCTCATCCCCTTCCTCTTTCTCAACCTCCTCCTCCTCCCCTTTCTCCTCCCCCTTCCTCTTTCTCAACCTCCTTCTCCTTCTTCTCTTCTCTCTCATTTCTCCTTCCCTTCTCCTCCACCTCCTCCTTCTCCACGGTATCTTGACACCTAACCCACAATTACACAGAGTTTGTTGCACCCGACAATCCTCAAGATTTCAAGTAGGATACCTCAAAAGACCGTCGAGGTATAATAGCTTCTTCATACAAGGAGCAGGTGGCTGGAGTGAGAGCGTCCGTTGCTCGTTTTCCGGAGGGAGGGAGGTGAGGGAGGGAGGGAGGTGAGGGGGGAGGGAGGTGAGGTGAGGTAGGGGGGGGGATGGAGGTGAGGGAGGGAGGGAGGTGGGTGGGAGGTAGGGAGGTGAGGTAGGGAGGTAGGATGGAGGGAGGTGGGAGGAGGGAAGAAGTTGGAGAAAGGTGGGAGGGAAGGAGCAAGGGAGGAAGGAGGTGAGAGGAGAAGAGAGGGAAGAGGTGGGAAGGAGAGGTGGGGGGAAGGAGGGGGAGAAGAGGTGGTAGGGGGTAGGTTGGAGGGAGGAAGGGGGGATGGTAGAGGGAGGTGGGAAGAGGAAGAGGAGGGTGAGAGGTGGGAGATGGAGGGAATGAGGTGAGAAGGTGGAGGGGGACGTGGGGAGGAGGTGGAAGGTTGGAGCAGTCGGCGGCGAGGGGAGCGGTGGCGCGTGGGCCGCATGGCAGGGGAGGGATGCTTATCATTATGTCTGTCTCTCTCTCTTATCTATTCTCTCTCTTCTATATTTCTCTCTATTATACTCTATCTCTCTATCTATCTCTCTCCTCTATCTCTCTCTTATCTTCTCTCTATATATCTGTCTATCTCTCTCTCTTTCTTATCTCTCTTTACTCTCTCTCTCTTTCTCTCTCTCTCTCTCTCTCTCTCTATCTCTCATCTCTATACTCTCCTTCTCTCTCCTCATCTCTTCTCTCTCTATTCTCTCTCTCTATTATATCAATATACTCTATCTCTCTTATCTAATCTATATATTGTGTGTGTGTTGTGTGTGTGTGTGTGTGTGTGTTGTCTGTGTGTGTGTTTGTGTGTGTGTTGTGTGTGTGTGTGTGTCGATACATATATATATATATATATATATATATATTATATTATATATAATATATATATATATATATATATATATATTATATTTGTATATATACGTATGTATACAACCACACACACACACACACACACCACACACACCACACACACACACACACACCACACACACACAACACACACACACACACACACACACTAATAATAATATATATATATACTCATATATCATCATACTATATATATATATATATATATATATATATATATATATATATATCCTTTTAGCCTCATGAATGTTACTTCCCCCTCTCCTTTCTCTCTCCCCATCAATCACCCTCCCCACCCCTTTCACCTCCCTCCTTACCCATCCTTCATTCTCTCTTCTTTCTTCCACTCCCATCCTCCCTCTCTCTCCCAGTTCCCTTCCTTTTTCCCTCCCTCCTTTCCTCTCCCTTTTCCTCCCCTCCCCACTTACAATTTCTTCTCCCCTCCTTACTTTTTCCTTCCCCTGGTAACCACTTCAGTCCCCCTTCTGCTTTTTAACTTCCAACCCCTCCTTCCTCCCCCTCCTATTTCCCTCCCCCTTAACATTTTCACCCTCTCAACCCTCCCCTTCTAACCACTTATTTCCTCTCCCATGTCTTTTACCCTTCTTCGTTTGCCTTCCTCCTCTTCTGCCTTTTCTATCCTCTTCCCTTTATCCACCTCTTCCTCTTCCACTTTTTTTTATCCTACTCCTTCTATCATCCTCCCCTCCTCCCCTTCCACCTGCTATAATCCCTCTTTATATCCTCTCCCTTCCTCTTCCATCCCTCTCTTCCCCCTCCTTCCCCCCCCTTCTCCTTGCACCCTTCTCTACCTCCTCCTTCTAACTCCTGCCTCCCCCTCCCCTTCCCCCTCCTCCTAACCCCCTCCCTCTTCCTTTCTCATTCCAATTTTAATAAGACTGATTTTAAATTGTCTTTGGTGTACGTTCTCCTTCCTTCTTGTCATTTAAACTTACAGCCAAGTATTCAAAATTATAGTATAGGGAGGGGGAGGGGGAGGGAGTAAGGGTAGGAAGGGAGGAAAGGGCAATTGGGGGGAAAAGTAAGGAAGGAATTAAGGGTTGATAACGAAGAGAAAGGACAAAGGAAGAAATATATGCAAGAGAGTGAGAAATAAAGGAGGAAAGAAAAGTTGATAAATATCTTGAAAACATAAGAAGAAGGATAAAAGAAGTAGTAGAGGGGAAGATAATATTAGAAAAGGTAGGAAAGGAAATAAGGTAAACAATAACAACAAAAATAACAAATAAAAAACACACTTCCTGATTCCATTTGTACATATCTAGTAGATAAGTATAGATAGATAGCTATATATGGACAGATAGCGATGGATATAGATAGATAGATAGACAGTGAGATACATATATAGTTAGCTAAGAGATGAATAGACAGATATATGGACAAATAGTTTGAGAGAGAGAGAGGGAGAGAGAGAGAAAGAAAGAAAGAGAAGGAAAAAGATCCAAAAAAAAAGTGGGGGGAAGAGAAAAAATTTAAAACTTTTAAATAAACCCAATTAATAAAATAACTGAAATCATAAAAAAAAAAACCCCGGAAATTTTGGGAAAAAAAAGATAACTTACATGTAATACACTATATTTCCAAATACTCACAAGCAGCTATAGCAACTGACAGCCTGACAGACAGACACCCCCCAAAAACCCCCCCAACTATCCCTTTTAAAACCCCAAAGCAGTCCAAAAAAAGTTAAATTTAACCCGGGGCCTTTTTAAGCCCCTTTCCCCCCCCCCGTTACCCCGCCCCCCACTTCTCCCCTAAATCCCCTTCTAGGGGAAAGCCCAGACCCCCCCCCCCCCCCCTCCTTCCCCCCCCCTTTAACCCCCCCCCCCCCACGCCCCCCTCGTCGCAAAGGGGGCAAAGGGCAAAAGGTCGTTCTAAAATAACGCCAAATTATTTTTATTTGTTTTGAGCGTGTGGCGTTGACTCCCGGGCTTAGTTTTCAGTGCTCTTTGGGGTCCCCTCTTTTCTCTCATTCTCTCTCTCTCTCTCTCTCGCTCCCCTCATTTTTCCCCTCTCTCTTTTTCTCTCTCCCCCCTTTCTCTCTCTCCCTTCTTTTCTCTCCTATTCTCACTCTCTCTCTCTCTCTCTCTCTCATCCCTCCGCTCCTCTTCCTCCCCCCTCTTCCTCTCTTCTCGTCTCTCTCTCCTCTCTCTCTCTCTCTCCTTTTCTCTCTCGCTCTCTCTCTCTCTCTCTCTCCCTCTCTCTCTCCTCTCGCTCTTCCTCTCTCTCTCTCTCTTCTTCTCTCTCCTCTCTCCTCTCTCTCTCTCTCTCCTCTTCTCTCTTTCTCTCTCTCTGTCTTTCTCTCTCTCTCATCTCTCTCTCTCTCTTCTCTCTCTCTCCTCTCTCTCTCTCTGTGTATGGGTATATATATATGTTGTGTATGTACACACACACACACACACACACACACAAAACACACACACACACACACACAACACACACCCCAAACACACACACACACCCCACACACACACACACACACACACACACACACACACACCCCATATATATTATATATATAATATATATAAAATATTTTAATAATATATATATAATATATATATATATTTATTTATTTAATATGTATATATATGTATATATATGTGACATATATTATATAGATATATATATATATATATATATATATATATTATATATACATATTACATAAAATTATAATATTATATATAAAATATATATAATAATATATATATATATATTTCATTATAACATTATATATATATATATGTATATATACATCCCTCTATAGATAGATAGATAGATAAACACACACACACACATCTATCTATCTATCTCCCATCTACCATAGATACACACACACACACACACACCACACACACACCCCAAAACATATATATATATATATATATAATATATAATATATATATAATATATATATATATATATATATAAGTATATATATTTTTATATATTATATACATATTTATATATAGATATATATATATATATTTTTATATATATTGTGGGGTTGTGTGTGTGTGTGTGTGTGGGGTGTGTGTGTGTGGTGTGTGTTTATATTAATTATATATAAAATATATATATATATTATATATATATAATGTATAATATATATTTTATATATGTTTTTTAAAATTTTATATATATTTATATATATATATATATATATATATATATGTATATATATATGTGCATATATATTATATATATTATATATATATTTATATATATATATTAAATATATATATATATATTATATATTTATATATTATATCTTATATATATATATTTTTATATATATTTATATTTTGTGTATTTATTATGCATATATCCCTGCTTGTTTTTGTGTGTGGTTTCTGTGTTGTGTGTGTGTGTTTTATTTTATTATTATATTATATAATATATATTATGATATATTATATATATATTATATATATATATATTATGTGTGTTGTGTGTGT
>NC_051391.1:5883754-5891254 GCF_015228065.2 Penaeus monodon | reverse complement strand
TATTATTTTATATATATATAATATATATATATATATATATAAAACATTTATTTATTACTGTACTACTTTTGTGTGTTTATATATAATATTATATATAATATTAATATATAAAATTAATATATTAAAATATATATTATATATATAAAATATATATCTTTAGGTTATAAAATATAAAATATATTATATATATATATATATTATATATAAAAATTTTATAAAATAAAAAATTTTTTAACAATATTTTTTTATATTTTAATTATATATATATATATGAATAAAAATTATAAAAATATATATAAAATATATAATAAAATTATATATATTTTTTAATAAAAATTTATTTTTAGGATTTTTGGGAAAAATTTTAAATAAACCAAAAAATTATATATTAAAATATTCTATATATTTATTTTATAAAAATAAAATATTTTAAGGGGATATATATATTATTTAAATATATATATTATAATATATATACAAATTTTTAAAATTTTAAATATAATATATTTTCTTTTATTAATATTTTTATATATTTAAATTTTAAAATTATTATTTTATCTTATATTTTTGAAATTAATATAATAAATACATTAATATTATATATAATATTTTATAAATATATATATTTATTATATAAATATATATATATAATATTATATATATAAAATATAAAATAAAAATAAAATTTATATATATATAATTTTAATTATGTAATTTTTTTCAAAAAATGTTTGTGTGTGTGAAAAAAATTTTTTTTTATTGTGTAGAGAAAAAAAAAAAAGAAGAAAGCAAGAAAAAGGAGAAAATACTTAAACTAATTCTAAGACCATTGAAAGATATTTTTTAAAAAAAAAAATAAAATTAAATTTTGGTCTTCAAATTCTTTTATTCAAACCCATAAATTTTAATTTTAAAAAAAAATTTAAAAAAAGTTTTTTTAAAATTTAAAATGTTCTTTAAATTTTTAAATTATTTTTTATTTTTTTTTTTTTTCTCTTTGGGGGCGGCCCACCCCGCCCCCCAAAAAACTTTTCTCTTCCCCTCCTCCGGCCTCCTTTTCTCCCCCGCCCCTCCCTTCCTTCTCCCTTTTCCCTTCCCCCCCCTCCCCCCCCCCCCTTTTTCCCCTTTTTTTCCCCATTTTTTTCCTCCCCTTGCTCTTCCCTTTCCCCTCTTCTCTCCCTTTCTCTCTCTCCCCCTCTCTCTCTCTCTCTTCTCCTCTCCCCTTCCCCTCTCTCCCCTTTTCTCTTTTTCTTTTTCCCCCCCTCCTCTTCTCTCCTCTCTCTCTCCTCCCCTCTTCTCTCTCTCTCTCTCTCTCTCTCTCTCCCCCTTCCTCTCTCTCCTCTCCCCTCTCTTTTAACCCCTCTTCTCTCTCTCTCTCTCTCTCTCCCCTCCCTCTCTCTCTCTTCCTCTCTCTCTCTCTCCCCTCTTCTTCACCCCTTCTCTCTCTCTCTTTTCTCTCTCCTTCTCCTCTCTCTCCCCTCTCTCTCCCTTCTCCCCCCTTTTCTCTCCCTTCTCTCTCTCTCTTTTCCTTTCTCTCTCTCCCTCCTCTCTCTCTCTCTCTCTTCTCTCCCCCTCTCTCTTTTACATATCCCAATATATAATATATAAATTTATATATATATGTATTTAATATATATAATTAAATTATATATAATATATATATATTATATATATATAAAAAATGGTATATATTTTATACATATATATATAATTTTATATTTTATATTTTAATTATAAATATCATATAATATATATAAATGTGTATATAAAATATATATATTTTTTTAAATATAATATATATATATAATATATATATATATATATATTATCTGGGGGGTTTTGTGTGTGTGTTTAAAATTTTTCATAAACATTTACTATATGTATGCATATGTATAAGGTATAATATTATATATATATATATATAAAAATATATATATATTTTTTATATATAAAAAACCCTAATATATATATATATATTATATAATATAATTATGAATATTATATTTTATATATATTATATATATATATATATTGTGTGTGTGTGTGTGTGTGGTGTGTGGGTTTGTGGTGTGGGGTGTGTGGTGTGTTTTTTTTTCCACCTGCAAGTAGCGTAAACCCGCAGTAGTAAGAAACCAAAAACCCTTTAACCCCTCATCAATACCCAAAAAACCCGTTATCGAAAACCCACCTTTTGATCCCCCCCCCTTTCCCCCCCCTCTCCCCCTCTTCCCGCCCCTCCCCTTTTTTCCCGCCCCCCCCCCTTCCACCCCGCCCCCCCCCCTTTTCCCCCCCCTCCCCCTCTTCCCGCCCCTCCCCCAACAAAAACTCCCTCCGTAAACCCTCCTTAATTACACCCAACTTTGGGCCAAAGATTGTCCTCCCCCCTTTCCCCTTTTCCCCTTGGGCCGCGTCTAAAGGGAAAACCCGGTTTTAACCCCTTTTTTTGATAAAATTTAAGCATCTTTTTAACGAGACATAAAAAAGGGGGGCACCGAAAGGGGCAGGACGCTAACGGGGCCATCATAAATTTTAAAAAAACATTTTTTGTAGGGGTTAATGGGTTTTGCCTTACAGGCCCTTTACCCTTTTATCCTTTGCTTGTTTTTTCCCCGGGGGTAAAAATGGGGGAGGGAGGACGGAGGACGGACGAAGGAAAAAGGATTGGGGAGGAAGAGAATGGGGCTGGGGAGGATCCCCCAGATATATTTTATATTTAAATTTTATAATAATATATAATATATATATAATATATATATAATAAGGGAAAATGTTTTATTTTAATATATATTTTATATTTTAAAATTTTTATGTAAAGCAGTATGTATGTATACAATATATATATATATATATATATATATATATATATATATAAAATATGTGGGTGTTGGGTGTGTGTGTGTGAAAAATATATATATATATATTATATGGGAAATATATATATGTGGGGTGTGTGTGTGTGTTTGTGTGTGTTCTTATATATGTAAAACGTATTATACCCTTTGTAATTTACATATACACATACATACCTTTCATGCAGACATACATAAGTACATACATAAATTAAACCCCATCAAACTATCCCATCTATCTTCTCTCTCTCCCCTCTCTCTCTTCTCTCTCTCTTCTCTCTCTTCTTTCTCTCTTATATATATATATATAATATATATATATATATATATAGATATAAAATTTTATATAAAACACATATAAATTGTTAATTCGTGTAAATGTGTGCAAGCAGGGAAACCCGATACGGGCATACGTAAGCCCTACATACAGAGATATTTCACACAAAAAAATAAAAATTACTCCCAAAAAAGTTTTTATCCCAACCTTCCCCAATCAAATTAACTGGGAAATCAAACTAAAAAAAAAAAAAAAAAAAAAAAAATTTTTAAAAAAAAAAAAAAAGGGGGAAAAAAAAAAACAAAAAACGAGACATTTTTTAAACCCCAAATCAAAACCCCTCTTTATAATCCCGCCCCCGTGTTATTCCGGCCCCACCCTTCCCCCCGTAAAGGAAATGCCAAAAAGGAAAAGTAAAAAAGCTGATGCTAATTGCCGCCAGTGTATTGAGTTTATTCCTTTGCAGAGAGGAAAAAGTTGACTTTCCCGTACACCCTTGAAGGTTTAAAAATGCTGATATCATTAGGGAAACCCAAAATCCTCTGTACTCGAATGGCAAAGGCGGTTTTAAACTTTATGGCGGTTTATTTTTTCTGGATATCTTAGCCTGCCAAAAAAAGGGTTTTTTGAGGGTTTGTTGATGTGTGAGCCGATAACGCCCAATTTTTTTTTTTTTTATTTTTTCTTAGTGTGGTCTCATTTTCGGATTTAGACGTAAGGTTTATTTGGCCCGATCTTTTCAGTGTGTTGCAGGGGCCCTTTGTTTTTCTGTTCCTTGTTAACGTGTGTGTGTTTTTTGCCCCTTTTTACGGTTTTTTTTGGCCCCTTCATTCCCGTGTATTTATTTGTATGCCCCCCCCCCCCCCCTTCAAAAATCCCCCCTTATCTTTTTCTGTTTTTTTATCAGTGTTTTTATGTTTATGGAATACTCTTGAAAACCCCCCCAAAAAAAAAGGGGGCCCCCGCAAAACCCCCGGTAGAGAATAAAAACACATAAACTCCCAAATACAGACCACACACAATTTTAAAAAAAAATGCACACACACAAACAAAAATACACAAATATATACAATTGGGACGCTTGGGCCGGGATATTCATGTAACGTTTGTTTACGTTAAAGTAGCAAACCCTGGATAAATTTTGGGGGTTTCTGCTTGTCCAATGTTTTCCCCAAAATGACGAGAAGGGAAAGAACGAGCAAAGGGTTTCTTTTTGCCCTTTGGGGAAAATTTAAAAATAAAAACCCCGAAACCTGGGGCCAATTTAAAGGGTGGGTGAGTCAGCTAATCATGATAAGGGGCATCAGGGAAAAAGCAGAGCCCGGGTTTTTAAATAGCAAAAACAAGATAATGTAATATAGACATACGCACGCTAAAATATACAGTGGATTAGGGAGAGAGGAGAGTAGGAAGGAGATTGAAGGGGAAAAGAGAAAGGGGGGGGAAACGAAAAGGGGGAAAAGAAAGCAAGAGAGGGAGAAGTGAAAGAGAAAGAGGGAAGGAAAGATGGGGAAGGGAAAAGAGGAAAAAGGGGGGGGGGGTTGGGGGGGGGGGGGGGGGGGGGGGGGGAAAAAGGGGGGGGGGGGGGGGGGGGCAAAGAAAGGGGAAAAAGGAGGGGGAAAAGGGGAAAAAAGGGGGGAGAAGGAAAGAAGGAGGGGGGGGAAAAAAAAAAAAGGGGAAAAAAGTCAAAACAATAAAAAAATTAAAAAAAAAAAAAAAATAATAATAATGATAAAAAAATAATATATCAATAAATATCATGCCACAAAGAAGAAAAAGGATAACAATCCATTTTTTTCTAAAAAACAAATAAAAAACCCTTTTTTTAAAAGAAAAAAGAGTAAAACCCCAGGCTGTTCGCGGAGGGGAAGGAGGGGGGGGGGAGGGATGGGGGGGGGGAGGGAGAGGAAAGGGAGGAAGAGGGAGAGGGAGGGGGGGAGGGGGGGAGGGGGGGAAAATTTTAAAACTCGAAGTAAACTAGAGGGAGGAAAGGGAAATGACCACGAAAGACCTCTTGGGAAACAGGAAATCCAGGAGGCAAAGGTCCCGGGCCCCGGAGTACGGACGAAGAGTAATCACCCCCTCCCTCTTCTCTTTCTCTCTCTCTCTTTCTCTCTCTTCTTCTTTTTCTTCTTTCCTTCCCAAAATTTTCTCCGTCCCTTCCCCGTTTTTCTCTCTCTCTCCTATCTTTCTCTCTCCCTCTCTCTTTTCTTTTTCCCCCCCTCTCCTTCCCTCTCTCTTCTCTCTTTTCTCTTTTCTCTCCCCTCTCTCCCCTCCCCCTCTCTCTCTTCTCTCCTTTTTCCTCCCCTTTTTCCTTTTTCCTCCTCTTCTACTCCATCGCCCCCAAGACCTCCCCTTTCTCCCCCCAATTTTTTCCCTCAAAAATCCCAAATTTTTTTTCCCAACTTTCCCCCCCCAAAAAAAACCCTAAAATTCTTTCCGAAATTTTCCCCCCCCAACCCCCAACCTTCCCCCAAAAAAAACTACAATTCTCCCCCCCAAATTTTACCCCAAGGGCTTTAAAATTCCCCCCCCCAAAACCCCCCCCCAATCCTCCCCGATCTTCTCCCCAACACCCCCAAATTTTTCCCCCCCAAATTCCCCCCAACCCCCGACTCCCCCAAATTCCCCCCCCCCCCCAAACCCCCCCTCCCCAAAATAAAAAAAACCCCCCCCGCCCCCCAACTCCACCCCCTCCACCCCAAATCCCCCAAATCCCCACCCCACCCCCCCCCCCCAACTCCCCCAATCCCCCCCCCCGCTTTAAAAGTCTTGCGGTCAGGACCCCACACCTGGGGGGAATTTTCTTTGCTTGCTGGTGAAAAATTTCACGATTTTTGTGCGCCATATGCGTGAACATTTTTTTTTTTTTTCTTCATCTTTTTTTTTTTTTTTTTTCCCTTTTTTTTTTTTTTTTTTGAGGTGAAGGGTGGGTTTAAGAGTGGAAGGAGGGGAGTAACTGCAGAGAGAAAGAGGGAAAGGAAAAAGAGAGGGGGAGAAGAGAGAGAGAAAAGAGAGAGAGAGAGAGAGAGAGAGAGAGAGAGAGAGAAAAGAAAGAAAGGAAAAAGAGAAAAGAGAGAGAGAGAGAGAGAGAGAGAGAGAGGGAAAAAAAAAAAGAGAGAGGAAGAGAAAAAAGGGGGAGGGAGAGGAAAAGGGGGGAGGGGGAGGGGAGATGAGGGGAGAAGGGGGAAAAGGGAGGGGTTAGAGGGGGGAAGAAAAGGGGAGGGGAGGAGGGGAGAAAAGAGAGAGAGAGGGGAGAGATAAAGAAGGGGAAGGGGGGGGAGAGAGGGGAAGGGGAAAAGGGGGATAGGGGGAAGGGGGGAGGGGGCGGGGGGGGGGGAGAAAGGGGGAGGGTTGGGGGGAGAGTAGATGGGGGGGAGAGGGGAAAAGAGGGGGTGGAAAGGGGGGAGGGGAGGGGGAGAGGAAGGGGAGAGAGAAGAAAATATTGTTAAAAAATAACAAAATTAAAGGGGGAACTGGAATAGGGGGGTTAGGGGGTTAAAAAGAGGGGGAAAAAAAAAAAGAAGAAAAAATAAAAATTTATTTTATATTAATTATAAAAATTTTAAATTTAATTTATATGTGTGTGTGTGTGTGTGTGTGTGTGTGTGTGTGTGTGTGTGTGTGTTCACCTGCAAGTAGCGTAATAGCAGCAGTAGTAAGTACCATAAACCTAACCATCATCAATATCCAAAAGCTCGTTATCGTAAACACCATTGCATCCGCCAGCCTTCCCCCCTCTCCCCCTCTTCCCGCCCCTCCCCTTCTTCCCGCCCCTCCCCCTCATCCCGCCCCTCCCCCTCTTCCCGCCCCTCCCCCTCTTCCCGCCCCTCCCCCAACATAACCTCCCTCCGTAAACCCTCCTTAATTACAGCCAACATTGGCCAATTATTGTCCTCTCCTCCCCTGTTCCCTTCGGCCGCGTCTGAAGGCAAACCGGCTTACACCTTTTTGATAGAAATTAAGCATCTGTTAACGAGAGCATAAATAAGGGCACCGTAGTGTGCAGGACGCTAACTGGCCATCATAAACTTTACAAACATCTTGATACGGATTAATGGCTTTGCTCTTACAGGTCGTTATCCTTATCCTTTGCTTGTGTTTTCCTTTCGGGGTAAAATGGGGGAGGGAGGACGGAGGACGGACGAAGGAGGAGGATAGGAGAGGAAGAGAATGTGGCTGTGAGGATACCGCAGCATATATATATATATATATATATATATATATATTTATATATATATATATATATTATTATATATTATATATATATATGTATATATATATATATATTATATATATGTATATATATATATGTGTGTGTGTGTGTGTGTTTGTGTGTGTTCTTATATATGTAAGCGTATATATAACCATTTG
>NC_051391.1:5858754-5873754 GCF_015228065.2 Penaeus monodon | reverse complement strand
TCGTGATGGAATTCGCCCGCAGAGACACAGGGTTTCGGGGGGAGGGGGAGGGAGGAGGGGGGGGGGGTGGGAGGAGACAAAACGCTGTAAGTAGTGACCAGAAAATATTTCTTTGTTTGTGTTTTGTTTTTAATCTTTTTATTTTGACTTTTGAGCTTTTGGTTTGTTTTTTTTATGTTTTTTTGGGTGTTTTTTTGTGTGGTGTATAAGTTTGTGATATTATTGATATTCTTATTGTGTTTTAGTTGTATGTTCGAGTTCTAAGATGTATATTTGTATGGTATTTTCTTCTCTCTCTCTCTTTCTCTCTTTTCTCCCTCTCTCCCCTCTCCCTTTCTCTCTCTCTTCTCCTCTCTTCTCTTTTTCTCTTCTTCTCTTCTCTTTTTCTCTCACTCACTTTTCTCTCCCCCCCTTTTTTTCTAAAACACACACCCCGGACAAAATTACGCCAAAAACCATACACACAAAAACACAAAAACCACAACCCCACAAAAAAACCAACACACAAAAAAAAAAACACCAAAACCAAACCCACAAAAAAGCAACCCCCCCCCACAACCACCACACACATCCCCAAATTTCCCCCCAAAACCCCCCCACCCTACAAACCCCCCCAAAACCCCCAACACAAAACCCCCCTCCCCCTACCCCCTCCACTCCCCCCCCCACCCAACAACCCCCCCTCCCACCACAAAACCCCCCCCACCACTCCCCCCCCAACAAACCTCCCCCCCCCCACTACCTTCCCCCCTACCCCCCCCCGACCACCACACACGCAACCCAAGTTCTCCCCCCCAAACATAAATCCAAAAGTGGGGGTAAGAGGGAAGAGGAAAGCAGTTACCTGATCTGCTGGTGACGACGTCCTACTACCGGGGCCACCTGTATGTTATTTCGCAAATGCCTGAACTTATAGTGTTTATATGCCCCCCGGAAACGAGACTTTACCCCCGTTCAATTGGGGGGTGGGGATGGGGGGGGGGGGAAGGGGATGGTGGGGGGGGTTAAGGGGGGGAGGAGGGGGAATACGTGGGATTGTGTGTGTGTGTGCATGTGCGCGCGGTGTTGTGTGGGATGTGCGTGTGTGTGGGGTTGGGTGGGGCGTTTTGTGTTCGTGTGTGGCGTTGGGGATGGTTATGTGAGTGGTGGGGGGGAGAGGGGGGGGGGGGGAGATAATGGTGTGTGTGAGACGAATGGTTGCTTTTTTGAGTGAATGTCTGTGTTTGTTTTTTTTTTTTGTTTTTGGTTGTGTGTGGGTGTTTTTTGTTGTGTGTGTGTTTGTTCGGTGGTGTGTGTGTTTTTTCGGTGTTGTGTTTCGAACGTGTTGTGGTGTGTGTTTTTCGAATGGGTGCATGTAGTTTATGTTTTTTTTTTTCGTGAGTATTTAGGTTGACGATGGTATGTGCTTCGGCGTGTTTTTCCCAAACGCAAGTAAAAAAACAAAGGGAATAAAGAGAACACACGATATGCCAAAGGCCTTTCGCATTTACTGTTTCATGGGGCATATAAGACTAGAGTTACATAGAGGGGGGTATATATATATACTAGGGACAGTAAGTCGAAAAAACTTTCGACAATTCACAATCAATGCCATCTATTTTCCCAAATCCTGAATCAAAATAATTTAACCCTTTATTCTTTTTCCATCTTTTTTATTTTTATTTTTTTTCTTTCTTTTTCTTCTCTCTTTTCTTTTTTGCTTTTTTTTTTTTTCCCCTTTTTTCCCATTTTTTTTTCTTCTTTTTTCCCCCCTTCTCTTTTTTCCTATCATTCCATTTCACCTTTTTTTTCTCCTTCTTTGTTTTTCCTTTTTTTTCATTTTCCCCTTCTCCATTAACATTTATTTAAATTTTTTTTTCCTTTTTTCCCCCCTTTCTATGCTTTTTTAAAACATTATTCCCTGTCTGTTTGCTTCTCTGTCTTCGTCATCAACTGTCTTTCTTTTTTTATCACATTTGAGATTTCCGTGTCTGTGAATCTTTTCTCTTCCTCTCTCTCTCTCTCTCTCTTCTTTTCTCTCTCTCTTTTCCTTCTCTATCCCTCTCTCTTCTTTTCCCTTCTCCTCCTTACCTCCTACCTCCCTATCTATCTATCTATTATCTACTTTTTCTCGTTTTCATTCCCTACTATCTTAAACACCTATCTATCTTAAATCTACCTATCTATCTACTTCTGTCTATCACCTGCGATGCTTTTTTGTTTCCATCGGTCTTTTCTTGTAAAATTTACAAGAACATTTTATTGTTTTTTATTTTTTATCTTGTTTTTTGTTTCCTTTCATCTTTATCATATCTTTTTGCTTTTTTCCCATTTTTTATTAATTTTTTCTTTCAGAAATTTTTCTTTTTTTTATTTTTTATTATTTTTTACTATCATTTTTTTTTTTATTTTTTTATTTTTTGTAATTTATTCCTTTTTTTTACTTTAGTATGATCGTGTTTTTGCCTTTTTCCCAAATTTCTCTATTTTTTTTCACCTGCTTTTTTTTTTTTTCTATTTTTCGTTTCTCCTTTCCCTCTTTCTTTCCATCATCTCATTCATTGGGCTTTTCCTCCTCCCCCTTTTTTCCACGATTATTCATTTTTTTCTTGCCTCTTCTTCCCCCTCCTCCTCTTCATCCCACTTTTTAATTATTCATTGTCTTCGTCTCTTATCTCCTCTCTTTTCCATTCACCATTTTCCCTTTCTCACTCCTTACCCCCTCTGCCCCTTTTTCCTTTTTCTTTTTATTCCATTTTTTGGGCCCTCTCTCCCCTTTTGTTTTCTTTCTGCTTTATCTTTTGGCCTCTTCCTCTTCCCTCCTATTCCCCCTCTCACCCTCTTCTCCCTTTTCTTCCTCTGCCTTTCCTTTTCTTCTTTGGTTCAGAAAATTATGCTTCCTCCCTCTCCCTCCTTCCCTCTTTTGTTCATAATATTCCCCTTTTTTCCCCCTCGCTCTTTTCATTCTTCTCCCCTTCCCCCTTTCCTTCCCTTTCCCATTCCTCCTCCTACCCTTTCTCTCCCCCTTTTTTTCTTCCTCCCTCCTCTTCCATTTATTCCCTCCAGGTTTTCCCCTTCCTCTCCTTTTTCTTTACCTCTCCCCCCTCTTTTTCCTTCCCCCACCCACTCCCTCTCCCCTTCCCCCCCCTTTCCTCTTTCCCCCTCACCCTCCTTCCCCTCCACCACAACATTCTACTTCTCCCCCCCTTTTTTTCTCCCCATCCCTTTCAATCCCCCCTATCCCCCCTCCTTTCCCCTTTCTAATTTTCCCTTCTCTCTCCTATCCCTTCCTTCCCTCTCCCCCTCCTTCTCTCCCCTATTCCCTTCTTCTCTCCCCTACCCCGTCTTCCTTCCACCCCTTTCCCCTCCCTCCTTACTTTATATCCCCTCTTTCCTTTATCTCCCTTTCCTCCCCCCTTACTCCCCCCTTCCTCCCTTACCTCCCCCCCTCCTTCACCCCCCCCCCCTTCCTAAAAACCCCCCCCCCTTCCCTCTCTTACCCCCCCCCAACCCCCACCTCCCTCCCATACCCCCCCCCCATCCCTTTCCCCTTACCCCCCCCTCCCCCCCCTTTTATCTCTCTCCTTCCCCCCCTTCCCCCCCATCCCGTGCCTCAAAACACACAAAATAAAAAGGGAAAAGGAAGGGTCAACAAAGAATACGACGGGAATATGGGAAAGCGGCGGGCGTGCACTATGGACTTTTGGGTTGTCATTTGGGGGCCATTCACACCTCGTTCGTGGGGAAGTGGGGGGTGAGGGGGGGAGGGGGGGGGGAGGGGAGGGGGGGGGGCTACGGTGTGCATTTGGGAGATGAAAATTTTACTTATAGGAATTTTTTTTTTTTTTTTCCTCTTTGTCTTTACTCTCTCTTTTCTGTCTTTTGTCCGTTTGTCGTGTGCCTTCTTTATCTTCTTTCTAAATCTTTCTTTTCGGGTTTTTTGTTTTTGTTTTCATTTTTTTTTCTCCTTTTTTCATTCGTTTTTTTACTATTATTTTCTTGCTCTTTTTTAACCTTCCTACCCATTCCCGCAAACTAAAATTTCTTCACGTTTTTCTTCCATTTTTTCATTTTTCCCTCTTTCTCCGCTTCTCTATATTGTATTTTACCTTTCCCCCCTTTGTTCCCACCTTTTCCTTTTCCTGTTTCTCTCCTTCTTTTTTTCCCCTTTTCTTCTTCCATTTTCCTCTTTTTGCGAAACTTCCCTCCCCTGTTTTTTTTTCCTACAGCTCCCCTCCTCCCTTTTTTTTCCCGTTTTTCCCCATTTTTTATCTCCCCCCTTACCCCCCTTGCCTTCACCCCTTTTTCCCCCTGTTTTTTTCTTCCTTTTCCTCCCTTCTTTTTCCTTTACCTTTTCCTTTTTTCCCCACCTCTTCCTTTCCCCCACATTCATTTTCTTTTTGCCTCCTTCCTTTTTTCCATTCCTACCTCCTCCTCTTCCACCCCTCCTTCCTTCACCCACCCCCTTTTTCCTCTACCTCCCTTTTCCCCCTTTCTCCCTCTCCCCTCCTTCCTCCGCTCCTTCCTCTTCCTCCCCTCCTTCCTTCCCCCTTCGTCTTAAGTCCCAAAGCAAGGCAAAGGACTGTGACTCTACAGGAAGTTGTGCAAAAACACTTGCTTTTTGCGCCTTCTCTGCGGACAATGGCGTGTGGTTGGCTCGGTAGTTTGCGTGGAAGGTGGGGTGTGTGTGAATATATATGATATATAATAATAATATAATAATTTTATAATATAATAATTTTAAATTATAATATAATAATATAATATAAAGATTAAAATAAATATATAAAATATAATAATATAAATAAATAATAGTATAATGTAGTATATGTGTTATATAAATATATATTAGATATAAAAAATATTTTATATATATATATAATATGTATATAATAATATATAAATATATAAATATATATATATATATAATAATTTTTATATATATGTGGGTGTGTATATTTTATATATATAAAATTATAATTAAAAAATTATTAAAATATATAATATAATAATAATATATTATTTTTTTAAAAATGAATTTATTAATGTGTGTTGTTTGTTTTTTGGGTTTTAATTTTTATTATAATTATTTATTAAAATTTTATATATATATTATTTTAATTATTTTTTATAATAATAAAAAATATATTAAAATATAATTAATATATATAAAATTACAATATAATGATATGTATAATATTTACACAATAAAAACACACCCCAAAAACACACACACACACACACCACACACACACAACAAACCCCCCAAAAAACACACAACACACACACCCACAAAACACACACCACAAAACACAACCCCCCCACACACACACAACAAAAAAAAAAAAAAAAAAGAAAAAACAAATAATTAATATAAAATATATTTTAAATAAATATATATAAATATAAATATTATATATAATATATTAAAAATAAAATATATATATATATATATAATAAAATAATAATAATAATTTTTAAAAAAAGATAATAGTAGATGATATAGATAGAGATAAAAATAAAATAGTAAAATGAAAAATATATAATTTTTAAAATAAAAATTTTATTAAAATAAAAATATATATAATAAAAAATTAAAAATAACACACAAAAAAACACACACCCAAACCACACACACAAACCCACACACACACAAACACAACACACACACACACACCACACAACACACACACACACACACACAACAACACAATATATTATAAATTTAAAAAAATATATATATATAATATAAATATTAAATATAATATAAAATAATAATATATTATATAATATTTTTTTTACATAATTATTATATACAATTTTAAAATTTTATAATATATATATATAATAAAAAAAATTAAATAAATATTTTAAATTATAATCAAAAATAATTAGAAATATTAAAATATATATATTATAGAATTAAATTAAAAAAATTAAGATAGGGAAAAATTTAAAAAAAAATTAAAAAATAAATTTTTAAATATATAAAATTTAAAAATAAAAATTTTTTTAATAATTAACAAAATAAAATTAAAAAAATAAAAATACATACACACACACACACCACACACACACCCCACACAAAACACCCCACACACACCCCCAAAACACACACACCACAACAAACCCCCACACAAAAAAAAAAAAAAAATTATAATAAAATCCCTAAAATATATATATATATTTATATTATATATTTTATATATATACACACACAATACAACATTTATACAACATCGTAAATAAATCATACCACAACACACGCACACACACACACAACACACACCACCACACACAACACAACACATATATATATAATATAAATATATATAATATATAATTATTATATATATATAAATATTATATTTAAAAATATATAATATATATATATAATAATAATATAATAAAATATTATAATATAATAATATATATAAAAAAAAAAAAACAAAACACACAAACACCCACACACACACACACACAGTATTTATTATAATATTATAATTTTATATATATATAATTTTATAATATTATTATAATATGTGTGTGTGTGTGGGGTGTGTGTGTGGTGTGTGTTGGGTGTGTGTGTGGGTGTGTGTTTTGGGTGGTGTGTGTGTTGTTGTTGGTGTGTTGGCATGCAAAAGCATGTAAATAATATAATTTAATTTCAATATATAAATATTTTAAAAATTTTACACATGTGTGTTGTGTGTGTGTGGGTGGTGGGGTTTTGTGGTGTGGGGTTTTTGTGTGTTATAATAATTTTAAAAATATAATTATATATATATATAATATATATTAATATTATCCAATAATATATATATATTTAAAATAAATATATAATATTTATATTAAAAATATATATATTATTATATATATATAATATATATTATAAATTATAAATAATTAATATATTTATGTATATAAATAAAATTTTTTAAAATAAAATTAAATTTTAAATTTATTTATATTATAATATAAAATTTTATCTATATTTTTATTATATAAATTATTATATATAATATAAATAATTATAATATTATATATAATATTAAAATTATATATATGTTATATATTAATATTATTATATATATATATATAAAAATAAATAAATATATAAAACTTTTATATTTTTTTTTTTTGTATATATATAAAATATATATTTTATTTATATTATTATATTATATATATATTTTTATATTATATATAATTTTTTATAAAATATATAAATATAATATATATATATATTTTAACATATTATATATAATATAAATAATAATTATATATTTATTAATTTGTAATATAATATGATCATAAAAATATATATAATATATTTATATATATAATAATATATATTTTTTTTTTTTTTTTTGTGTGGGGGTGGGGGTGTGTGGTTTTTTTGGGTTTTTTTTTTTTTATATATATATATATATACATATTTTTTAAAGGAATATAATTTTATATAATATAATATAATATAAATTATATATAAAATAAAAAAACCCAAACAACCCCCAACAACCCAAAACCCCTACACACCCACCCAACAACACCCAGACACCCCCAACACCCAACCAACTAATAAAAATAAATATTTAGGGATAATAGGGGGGGGTTATATTTGTTTTTAGTAAGGACCCTATGGGGGGAGTAGGCAGATAGGGACTTTACCGTTGGGGTTGGGAAGGGCTTGAATTAATATGGGGGGATTTTAAAAGGGATAAAAGAGATAAGGATGGAGGTTCCCTTTTGTTATAGAGAAAATAGAGATAAAAGGTGGAAGAAGAATTGGTTTTTGAAAGTATGAATACCCAAAGTTTTGGATCGAGTTAATGGGTTTTGTTCCAGTAAATTGTTTATTTTTTGGTTTAAGCCCCAAAATTGGATAGCTACCAGGTATGGGAAATTTGGTTAAAAGCCCCACCAACAATCACAACACCCCCCAACACCCCCAAAACCCACCCCAAAACCCCAAAACCCCCAAAAAACACAAACCCAAATATTAAGATAGAAATTAGATTATGGGGGAAATTAAAACCTTTATTATGTTGATTGATTTTAATATACCCCCATTATACACCAAATGTTAAAATTTTCAAACACAGCCTTTTCCCACCCCAAAACAACAAAAAACCCCCACCACACACCTTTATATTGGGATATCTGTATTTTGGAAAATAATTTTTAATTTTAAGTTAGAATTTATATGATTTATGAATATAAAAATTTTGAAGTATTTTATAAGAACCCCGACATGTAAAGAAAAACCCTAGCAGCTTGCAGGTTAAACCAAGATTCTACACCCAACCCCCCCCCCCCCCAAAAAGGACCCCAACACATGGAATTAAAAATAATAATAATAGCATGAGTTAATTAGATTTTATTAAAAGGGGAAAAAAGGTGGTTTTTTTGTTTGTTGTTTTCTGGTGGGGTTTTGAGTGGGTTGGGGCCGGTTTGTGATTTTGTTGGGGGGGTCTGTCAGCTGCTTAAAATATTAGCCCCAATTTAAAAAAATAAATAAAAGTTTGTGGGGGGGTTTTTGGTGGTTTGGGGGGTGAGAATTATAAATTTAATTAATTAAATTTTTTTTATATATTATCAACAAAACTAACATTTAACATTATTAGGCACACAAAATTTAAATAAAATGAACACCCCAATTATATATTATATTAATATATATATATAAAATATATATATATATATATATATATATATATATATATAATATAATATATATTTAATATATATATAATATATATAATTATATAATATATATAATTATTAATATATATATTAATAATATTAAATAATAAAAACAAAAGTAATCATTTTTAAATAAAACCCAAAAAAAAAAAAAAACACCCAAAAAAAAAAATAATATAATATATAAAATATATTATTATATATAAATATATAATATATAAAAAATAAGATGAAGATAAAACAAAAAATACATATAATATTTTAAGATATAAAATATATACATTCACCCCCAAAACAAAAAAAAAAAAAATATATTATAATAATATATATATATATAATAATATATTTATTTTTTTTTTTTTTTTTTTGTGGTTGTTTGTGTGATAAAGGAAAAAAAAAAATAAAAAAAGATTTATTAAAAATGAATAAAATTTCAAATCCACCCGGATTCCTCTTCAAGGTTTTTTTGAAAGGGAAGGAGGGGTTAAAAGGAGAAGGAGAGGAAAACCAACACGGGGCGGGGGGGGACAGCGACCAGCAGAAAGGTCCAAACAGGGGCGGAGGATGGGGGACTTGGGCCCGGGTCGGCAACGGTTTTAAACAGGGTTGGGGAAAAAGGGGATGTCCCAAAAGGGAAAAACGGTTTAATTGAAAAATTTGGCAGCAGCTTATAAGGAAAACCAGTTTCGGGTGGACACGTCGGAAGGAAACACAATCCCGCTGTGACCAGTACATGGCTTGTCCCCCTATGGAAAAGAGGGCGATGTTGGTCCCCTGGTAAGCTCTTTGTTGGCAGAGCTGGTGACTGGGCCGTTTCGCCAAAGTTGCTTGGGCACAGGAGGAACGGAAAAGTTTGCCCATTGCGGGGGGAAAGGGGGGATATGGGCCAGGTTCAGGGGAAAGGTTCACCTGGGGAAAAATCAGCCGATAGGGGGTGTTGCTCATTCAAAATTAGTTTTTAAAATTTTAAAAGTGGGGGTTGGTGTTGGTTGGGGTTGTTGGTTTTTGGGGGGGGGGTTTTAAAATTTCAGTATTATGGTTTAAATTTTAAATAAATTTATTTAATTAAATTCATATATATATATAAAATAAAAATTTTAAATTATAACAATATTTTTAACAAAAATTTAAATTTCATTTAAAACAATATTAAATAAATTTTTTAAATTATAAAAGTATAATTTAAAATTAATAAATATATAATTAATTTACAACTTTTCATTATATAATATGTTTAATTATTAAAATTATTAATAATAATTAATTTATAATTAAATATTTATAATTTTATAAAAAATTAAATATTAAAAATTTAAACCCCAAATGTAAATTAATTATAAAATTATATTTTTAAATAAAATTATAGAACTAATGCATCTTAATCCTCAAGTACGCCTTCATTTAGACATCATGCACAACACACACCCACACACACACACCCCCATATAATTTTTTATATATAAAATTAATATATATATTTTATATATATATATAAAATATATATATAAATAATAATGATAGATAATAGTTTAAAAATAATAAAAATAATAATAATAATAAAGATAAAATAATATTTTTAAAAAAATATAATATATAAATATAAATTTACAAAAAAAAGCACACAAATTGTGGGTTATAATATTAAATAAAATATTTAAAAAATATAAAGTAATATGGTTTTTTGGGTTTGTTTTGGTGTTTTTTTTTTTTTGTTGGGGTTTTTTTTATAATTATATGTATATATATATAATATTTTATATATATATATATTAATATATATATAATATATAATATATATATTTTTTTTAATATTTCTTCTTTAACGGTTTTAACAGAATTTAATTAGTTTTATTTTTTAATTATTATAGTCTTTCCAAAAATTTATTTTTTAGATTTTTTTCTTCTTTTTATTTTAAAATTGAATTTGGTCCAATTAAAAAATAATAATTTTTATGGGAAAAAGGGGGCTTATAAATAATTAATTTTTAATTTATATTTAAATTGGTAGGCCTTCATATGGGGTTTGATTTTTTCTTAAAATTTTAAGCGGGGCCACCCCCCCCGGTTTTTTTATCGATAATCCTATTTAATTAAATATTGAGTGGGTTGGCAAAGTGGCATAGGAATCGAGGGGAATCCTTCCAAAAACAACACCAGCCCCCAAAAACCCAAACCCCAACCCCCCCCCACCCGGGCCCAAAATTTTATATATTATAATATAATATAATTATATATATATATATTATATAATATATATATATGGTGTTTTTGTGTGTGTTGTTTGGGTGTGTTGGTTTTGGTTGGGGAAAAAAATATAAAAAAAAGGGGGGGGGGGGGGGGGGGGGGGGGGGGGGGGTTGGTGGGATGGGGTTGGGGGGCATTAAACCAATTAAAAAAGAACCCAAAAGCTCTTTTATTTGATTAAAAAGGAGCTTTTTTAACCCCCGTCTGAAAACATCGTTTGGGGAAACCCCAAGGGGGGTGCTGGGGGCTGACATCATCGTCCCCTTTCCCCAAAATAGAAAAAAAGCAAAATTTGGTTTTCAAAAAAATCATTTTTTGTTGTGTGTGTGTGTGTGTGTGTGTGTGTGTGTGTGTGTGTGATCAAATCATAGTGCATTGTTCAGACACTATGCAAGTGGTTATAATTTTTTATTTATTTTTGAATTGAGATAATTCTCGTTTTCTTTTATGTGAGAATATGTCTAGTTTTCTAGGAGTCGATATATGCATGTGTTCTTTTTCCCTGTCACTCTATCATTTTGTTTATTTTGTCAGTTGGCTATTTAATAATTTCTACGTGTAGAATGTCCACTGTTATTATCTTACTTATTTCTGTTAATAAATCAATAGATATCTTTCTGATTTCGTTTTAATTTCATCAAATATAGCTTACTTAGGAGACAGCAAGATATGAAGATAAACACAGATTAATGTGTAGGTTGAGACAGACATATAGACAGATATGCGAGCTGATAGACAATAAAATTAAAAAGTGGGTTACTAAAGTCTACAAAAAAAAGAAGAATAATAGAAAATATATATATATACATATACATATATAAATATATATATATATATATAAATATATATATATATATATATATATATATATATATATATATATATATATATATTACAAATATGCACTGTTCAAAAGGGAAAGTTGTGATCACTATACGTATTCTCTCGTAAGAGTTATTTTAAAGTTACAGTTTCATGCGTCCTTGATAACTAGCTAACAAAATTGAACGTTACATTTATTCCCTTTTAAAAACAAGAGCCAATATTTCTGGTTTCATTTAGTTTAGCCGGTTATAGTTTTAATATCAGTTTTACTTAACTTGTCTTATTTTTGTTTTAGTTTGTCAGAGAAGGTAATTGCTTTTGCGAATCTCGATAGCATCTTTCTTCACAAATTATTTATTCTTATCTCACGCTGATAACTCTAATTCTGCCCCCCCCCTCCCTCCCCATTTCTTATCCTCTAAAATATCATATTGGTGCATTACTTTTAAGAAATGGTAGTGGGTTAAGTGTTATTATTACAGTTTTGTTTATTTTCCTCTTTATTGCCTAAGGAGTAATAGCCCTACAATTTGCTCTGTTTTACGACTGAAAGTTCATATGAGTTGAGTACTTTATTGCTTCGAAACATGTTATGAGCTTGTTTTACTATTCTGCGGGGACTATCTACCTGCAGTTGCGCTCGAGAAATATGACTGGGCTTCTGTATATTCGTCCTGAATGGTGTGATGAGATAGATACTTTATCAAATCAGTAATGAAACCTCGAGCATCTGTAATAGGATGCAGCGCTTCTTGATGTGGTTATCTAATACAACTTTAAAATGTTGAAATGCTTAAGGAGGATTGTAGCTTTATATGAAACCTGCAGCCGTTGGCATGTGATCCACCAAAATGAAGGATCTTAACACCTTAGTAGTTTATTGTTATTATAAATCCTAAAACCAGGTTTCTATTTTCATCGTGCATAATACAAAGTTGATAGGAAAATAGTCCCACAAATATTAGTCCTGTCTCTTCGTCAAAAGACCCAATGTTCTCGAACCATGTGTCTATCAACCCTAGGCAACATCGAATTCGTTCGACACGGGTTTAGTAAATCAAAAGTTCTTATTAATATAACTGAATGACACTCTCAGACGAGATCTTCAGCATGACTCAATGTCTGAAAGTCCCCCCAAACTATAATTCAAGATTCATAAGATGTCCACAGGGTCAAACTTAAAAAGGGGTCAAGTGAAGAGAAACCTCCCACCCTGTGTCCATAGGAGAAGGGAGTCAACATGTTTCTGTAGATCAAAGTGGCAGGGGAAGGACTTCAGGGGGATATCTGCATAACGCATACAGATTACACTCCCGTCTGTGATAAGGTATCTGTATGAGTTTCGAATCAACAGAAGGTCATTAGGGCTTGGCTCCCCACCCTGCTCTCTGTTGACGCCTCTAGCTTAGTTGGTAAGTATGTTTACACTTCTGTTTGAATGGTGGACACTGCCTATACCTTTTTACATTGGTCTGACATACATATTTGGTGCATGTTAGGTATAACACGTTATATCCTGTTAATCTTTACTTAGAATAGGTTTCAAATTTTATATCACACTTGCTGATTATAATTAGGCACGATTTATAGGTCTGTATGGTATACATGTAATTAGCTACATTATGTAAATTTGGGAATTTGGGAAAAATATGTTTGCAACAAAAGGTTAAATAAATAGATCATTTATGCTAAGTATATGCATACATGTATATACATATATGCACACATACATGCTTTGGTATGTATATGTATTATTATTGTTATAGTTATTGTTATTGTTGTTGTAGTTATTATTATCATTGTTATTATTTATTATTAGTAATATTATTATTATTGTTGTTATTATTATTATCATTATTACTATTATCATTAATACTATTCTTATCATTTTTATATTTTTTTTTATTATTATTATTATTATTATTATTATTATTATTATTATTATTATTATTATCATTATTATCATTATTATTATTATTAATATTATTATTATTATTATTATTATTATTATTATTATCATTGATAAGAATATATCAAATTGCGAATAAATTATTAATAATATACAGTAATATATAATAATATATAATAATATATAATAATAATATATAATAATATATATAATAATAATATATTATTATTATTATTATCATCATCATTATTATTATTACTATTATTATTATCATTATTATTATTATTATTATTATTATTATTATTATCATTATTATCATTATGATTGTTATTATTATTATTATTATTATTATTGTGATTATTATTATTATGATTATTATTATTATTTTATTATTGTCATTATCATTATTATCATTATTATTATTATTGTTATTATTATAATTATCATTATTGTTATTATTATGATCATTAGTGTTGTTATAAAGATGATGACGATGATTGGTATCATTAATATTGATTTTAATATTATCCTTATTGTTATTGATAATTATTTTTGTTATTGATAATGATGATGATGACAATGGTTGTAATAATAATGAACATAACAATGATGATAATGATGAGAATGATTATAATAATAGTAATCATTATCATCATCATTATCATTATTATTGTTATAATTATGATGATGATGTTAACGACAACAAAACAACACTAATGATGATGATGATAATGATGATGATGATAATGATAATGATAATGGTAATAATAATAATAATAATAATAATAATAATAATAATAATAATAATAATAATAATTTTGATAACAACAATAATGATAATGTTCAAATTCAAATTCAAATCCTGAGCACTTTATTTCATTAATTACAATGGGTATTCTATTTACATACATGATGTTTACATTATGCAATAAAATGTTACCTTCATTGATATTATACAATGCTTGTTTGACAAGATTTAGACACCTGTTATGTTACCTGTTGTATGTATAGGTAATAGCCAATTTGGTTAGTTTCCTTGTATGATTTTATGTATTAGAATACATGTCTTTCTGATGTACTTTCAGCCAATTTAGTTTGTTCATATGCGGGGTGATGTGGTCATATTTATTTACATTCCTCAGTGCTGCCCTTGCTGCGAAGTTCTGTATTTTTTCAGTCCTTTGTATTTGTGGCTTGTTTGTGGAGACCCATATGTTTAGACAGTAATTAATGATACTAAGTGCTTGTGATTGTATAACAATTCTTGTTTCTGTGGGTATTTTTTATGTGGTTTAAGTATATTAGAGTTCCCATTACTTTTCTGTAGATATGATCAA
>NC_051391.1:5784985-5799985 GCF_015228065.2 Penaeus monodon | reverse complement strand
TTTATATTATTGTTTTGGATCTTTTTATCGATATAATTTTTTGTAGCTATTGAATTTGTTATTATTGATATTGTTGTTGCTATTGTCATTATTACAGTTACTGTTATCATCCTCGATATCATTATTACATTTACGATAATCATAATTGTGATATTAATTTATAAGTAAAGGGCATTAGGACGGTAATGATGACTTTGATAATAATGATAATAACAATAACAAGAATAGCAATTGTAATGATGACTAATGTGACAATGAAGATGACGGTGATAATAACAATAGGGATAATGATAATGAGGATGGTAATAATGATAGCAGTAATAATATAATAATAATAATAATAATAATAATGATAATAACAATAATAGAAAATAATGCTAATAGCAACAACAACAACAACAACAAAAATAATAATAATGAAAATAACAAAAATAATAAAAAAGTAATACTAATAAAAGATAATAATGTGATAATGATAATGATAATCATGCTAATGATGATAATAATGATAACAATGAGAATAAGAATGATAATAATAAAGTTATAATATAAAAAATTAATGTTATAATGAAAATAATTATGATAATAATAAAACTATCATTTTTGTAACTTATAATCGTCATTATTGTTATGCCTTCATCTTCATTATTATTTTCTCTCCTCTTAAATATTATAATTGCTATTATCATAATATTACCCTTATACTAATATTATTACTACTACTAATAATAAGAATGATGATAATGATAACTATTATCATTATTATTATTATTAATATTATCATTATTATCATCAATATTAATTATGAATATGATCATTATATTTATTATTCAATTTAGTTGCTATTACCATTAGTAGCTGTAGTCTTAACAGAAGTTATTATTACTATTAGTATCATTATCATAATTATCATTAATGTCATTATCATCATAATCATCGGTATCATTATCATCATAATCATCGGTATCATTATCATCAACAGTAACAATGTGGATATAAGTCTCATGATAACGATTGCACTTTTAAATTTTTAAAAATATCATCATTACGTTTTATTTTTGTCATTGTTATCAGTAAAAGTTTTTTTTTCTATCTTTTCATCGTTATATTCATTTCATCTTTCGTTTTTACTTGTTTTCCTCACTGATGGTTATTATTGTTATCTTGTTATTATATTCTATCGGGTCATATGACTCTCTCTCTCTCTCTCTCTCTCTCTCTCTCTCTCTCTTTTATGCTCTCCTCCCTCCTCTCTTTCTCTCTCTCTTTCAGTCTCTCTCTCTCTCTTTCTCTCTCTCTCTCTCTCTCTCTCTCTCAATCTCTCTCTCAATCTCTCTCTCTCTCTCTCTATCTTCTCCCCCCCCCCTCTCTCTCTCTCTTTCTCATGCTCTCCTCCCTCCTCTCTTTCTCTCTCTTTTTTTCTTTATCCTTCCTTCCTTTCATCACTTTTCGATTTCCACTAATATCGTTCGCCATCAACCTTCATTACGATAATTTTGGTGACGTGATGTATGCTCCTCCATTTTATACCTCAAATTCTTTCTTCGTGAGTGCGTGTGCGTGCGTTTACGTGCGTGCGTGCGTGCGTGCGTGCGTCCAAGCGTGGCGGTCGCCGACTCTGACCAATTATCTCTCAATATCATTAAGGTCGAGATCAAAACCCACTTAGTGGTAATTTCGGATCTTATTGATCAATTGCGCAACAAATTGGGAAGTTTAATGTCAAAATTGGATTGCAACGGCGAACTTTGCAATATATCCGACATCAAAAGCGGAGAGATGTCGTTGATAAGAGTCATTTTAATTGCTGTCCAGTTTCAGAAATAGGAGGTACGGGGGTGATGATAGAGAAAGAGAGAGATAGAGAAGGAGAGAGGGAAGGAGAGAGATGGGGAGGGATAGAGGGAAGGAGAGAGATAGGGAAGGGAGAGAGGGAAGGAGAGAGATAGGAAGGAGAGAGATGGGGAGGGAGAGAGGGAAGGAGAGAGATAGAGAGGAGAGAGATAGGGAAGGAGAGAGATGGGGAGGGAGAGAGGGAATGGGGAATAGAGGTGGTGAAGAGGGAAAGGGAGGAGAGAGATAGCGGAAGAGAGGGGATAGAGAAGGAGAGAGAAAAGGGTGAAGGAATATAAGGAAGGAGAGAGGGGAGAGGGATAGGGGGGAGATATGGAAGCAGAGAAGAAAGTGGGGAGAGAGAGATGGGGAGATAGAGAAGGACAGAGAGACGACGGGAGAGTGTTAGGAAAAAGAGAGGGGATGGTGTAAGGGGAGAGAACAGGAAAAAGATAGAGAAAGGGAAAGGGCCGAGGAGTGAAAAGGGGGAAGAGAGATAAGGAATGAAGCAGAAGGGGAGGGGGACGAAAATAGGAAAAGCAAGCTCGAAGAGGAGAGAAAGCGGTAAGAGAAAAGGAGAAAGCGGACAGAAAAGGAGAGAAGAGAGGGTGAAGAGGGAGACAGAAGAGATGAAAAAATAAAAGTGAGGGAGAACCAAGGGTGGAGAAAGGGGAGCTGGAGAGGGAGATAGACTGCATAGTGGAGAGAGAGAGAGATGGAGAAAGATATAAAGAAAATTCAGCTACCGGAGTTTCACAATACATTTTAATTAATACACGTTCCCTATATAACTAAAACACTATAGAAATAAATCACCGTGTGAATATACATGTATTTAATTAATTTACTTTCTTAACTACCCGCATTGTGATTTATTTGTATATTCACTTAGTTATCATATTCAAAATTGATACTCTTTACCAGCTTCTGTATACCTAGCGGACATGTTGATAGACAGACCGATACGTATATATTTTTTTCTATTATTATACATCCGCTTATTAACTTCAAAGTATTTCATCACATGCATTCTCAATATGTATTACATGATATGAATTTGTGTGTTCCTTGCAAATATGTTGCTGTTAATAGTATATCCGGTTTATCAATGTTTGTTATTCTGTTTACATCAATACCCCAATTATCAAAACTGAACACTTACATAATATTTTCTTTTTTTTCAAACCACGTAAATGAAAGCCCAAACAATAATAAAAAATAACGAGTAAGCAAAAAAAAGTTGATATAGATAATAACAAATACATGATGATAACCGGATAAAGTAATTCAAATAATAGCATTCATAACACGACAGACAAATTCTTGAAAAGTTTCAGCAGTATAAAACCATTTTTTTTTTTTACGTCTTTCGAACTGACAGGCAAAAAAGCAGTCACAGGTAATGGGCGATATGCCTTAATTGGCAACCTGGTTTCACACGGATTAAAACATTAAGCAAGTTCAATTTAATGCTTCCTTTTAGCGTGATGTGCTTGTTGCAACAAAAAGAAAGGGATTAAAAGCGTTGAATATATATATATATATATATATATATATATATATATATATATATATATATATATATATATATATATATAGGCATATGCATATATATTTATATATACATATATATATATATATATATATATATATATATATATATATATTTATATATATATATATATATATATATATATATATATATATATATATATATATATATTTGTGGGTGTGTGTTGTTGTGTGTGTGTTGTGGTGGTGTGTGTGTGTGTGTGGGTGTGTGGTGTGATATAATGAGATGATAGTGTATAGATAAATATATAGACATAACATAATACAACTACAATATATAATATAATATATATATATATAATATATAATATATATATATATATATATATATATATATATATATATATATATACATACTCATATATATATATATATAGTATTATATATATATTATATATATTTATATTTATATTGTGTGGTGTGTGTGTGTGTTGTTATATATATATATGCCATATATATTATATGTATATATGATACACACACACACACACACACATAATTAATATATATATATTATATAATATATATATATATATATACTATATATATATATATATATAGTGTGTGTGTGTGTGTGTGTGTGTGTGTGTGTGTGTGTGTGTGTGTGTGTGTGTGGTGTTTGTGTGTATAATATATATGCGCATAGTTGTGAGTTGTGCTATGTGTGCATGTACTGGCACAATCTGCGTATCCGAGCATAATATATATATTAAAGCATATATAAAACAGTTGAAAGAAACCAATTACTTTGCTCTCAACAGACAACAGTAGTGACTGAACCTTCCTCTTCTCAAAGTTTGTGAAATGGTTAGACTCGAGTTGAAAGCTGTTTGTGGTTTGTAATGGAAGTGTGTGTGTTCGGGGGGAGGGGGGGATGGGGAGGGGGGGTGTACGAAGCCAGGGGTGTGGGCGTGGGTGGAAGGGGGGGGGGTTGCCAGGGGTGTGGGAGTAGGTGGAGCCAGGGGGGTGGAGCCAGGGGTGTGGGAGTGGGAGGAAGAGTTGGGGTGGGGTGGGGGGAGGTATATTAGCCATACCATTGTGTTTTATTGTGGCTTCAATTGCCCAAGTTTCTGTGAATGAAATTGATGCCTCGAGCCCGGCGAGAATCGACGTAAAAGGAGAAGTAAATAAGTAATTCTTTGTCTCTATTGCGCTTAAAGGATGATGAAGAAGAAGAAGAAGAAAAAAAAGAACAGATAAAATGAATAAGAAACAAATGAAAAGCGAACAAAAACGGAATAAAACAGAACACACATGAATAAATACGGGAAGAAAAGAAAAAAAAAATATTATGAGATAAAACAGAGGAGAAAGGAAATGTGAAACACTAATTAAAACAAGGGGAAGAAATGTAACGAAAATGATTACGTCCAGATAAGGAGGAGAAGGTAATCTAACTGGATCCTTTTAATGCTTGTATTTGAAGTTAAAAAGAAGAGGAAACGCACCTGACAAGTGGTTTTCAAATGTATTACCCAAGAACGAAGACCACTCTTAATAATAGTATAAAAAAGTAAAAAAAAATGGAAAGTAATCTCCATTAAGAAATGTCAGAAGCTTGATCTTTAATGATACGTTTGCGTATCCTCCGTCTATCATAAACATCGTGTTTTTTTCTCCTTTCTTTCTTTCTTTCAACATTTTTCGAGTTCTAATTCCTCGCAGGAAGTAATAACAGGAAAATAGTTAGTTAGTAGACCTCCCCCCCCCCCCCAACGGGCTTTCTAGATTTTCTTTTTCTTTTTCTTTTTTTTTAATATTTTGACCGTTATCAGCCGTTAGGACCGTTAATTTCAAACCTCCATCTGCGGCCGATCTTCAGCTTCCAACACCCAACGTATGTCCGTATATGAGTTATTATTTTATTATTTCAGGTCGAGTTTCTCTGTTCTTCCTCTTCTCCACGCCATATCTCTATCTCCCCTCTCCTCCCATTCTCTTCTCTCTTTCTCTCTATCCTATCACCTTTTCCAAATCCTCCATCCCTACGCCACATTTTTTTTTCATTTCTACAATTTAGTGGTCATGTAAATTCTGCTTCTATGTTTTGCTTTGTTTTTATTATCGTTTCCTTCCCTTATTCCATTTATTCAGGACGAAGAAGCACATGAAATGTTAAGGGTGATTAGCGGAATGTAATATATCCAAATAACATCGTTGTCTTTCAGATAATCCTTACCAACCTATTTATTATCAAGGAATAACTTTCTTTGATCAATTATCATTACCCTGTCAGATCTTCGCTTCTGTAATAATTAACGAAGTATAGTTTACGGCCACTGAATACTTTTATTTTGTCATCATGTTTGTTCCGCTTGAAATCAAACTTACCGTCACGATCCTTAGCAATAACGATGGTAATATTATCATATGCCCGAGGCCTCCCTGGTTTGTAAAAAGAAGAAATTGAAAGGAGATTGAATAACCTCAAACAGATGTCAGATTTCATTAAGTTTTCATCAGAATTACAGTTATTCATTGGCATTTAAGCATTTTCCTCTCTCTCTTTCTCTCTCCCTCTCTGTCTCTCTCTGTCTCTCTTTTTTTTTTTTTTTTGTCTTTTTCTTCGTTTTTCGTAGTTTTTATAAATTATTATCATTATTTTTTGTGTACGTCATTCCCTTATTGTACCGGCGTATCCTTTCGGTATTGAAGGTCCTCCCTAATTGGATATCCTTTCCTTCGACGTGACAAAGGACTCCTGAAGAAATGTTCATCCATGCTTAACTAAGAACATCTCAGAGGATGCGGATTCGGAAAATACTCTCTGAACCGCGTCTTTCTCGGTAAGCACAGATGCAGACTCACTCCCTAATCTCGTGGTTCTCCAACTTAAGGGGTCGACGCCGCACTTTAGATGAGGTCTTGCAACTTTGGCGAAGCACTAAAGGCTCACTATAGTCACTTAGTTTTAGTATTTCATTTGTTTGTAATTTCTCTTCATCTGCACATTCTTGATATGCTGTTCGTTCTTTCAATTGCAAGGATGATGATACGATGTTGATACAGGCAATAGCCTTACTAGTGATAATGATAGTAGTAACGTGAAATCATAATAATAATATCATAATCATGATCCGTGTTAATGTTGTTAAAATTATTACAACAACAATAACTATTATTAGCACAAGTACTACTAATATTTATAGCTATAAAAAATAACGATGATAATAAGATTATACGGATGATATAGGTCTGAATACAATAATAATAATTGCGGTGAAGCTTAATTCAATAACAATAAATCGAAATAAAAGCTAAGACAAACATACAAACCAACGAATAAATAAAGAACAAAACCCATTTCATTCCCCCTCTCTACCCCCCCTTTCAAAAAAAAAAAAAAAAAAAACGATTTTCATTCCGTTCTCCAGACTGCTATTACACCCCCGCCAAGCATGTGTTTGATTACCGAGCCTTTGATTACCCTCCTATTAAGCCTGATTAGACTTTCCGGCTCCTTATGACTCCTCGGGTGTCTGTGCGTCTGTCTGTGTCCTGAATTAGGGAGAAAAAAAGGAAGAATTCGGGTGTAATTTATTTGAAAAGGCCATCAGGTGCTAGGGGAAAGACGCCATGATGAGTCACGTGACTTGGTCCTTCGGCCGGGGATGAGTTGCCACTTTTCCTTTTTCTTCCTTTTTCTTTTCTTTTTTCGTTATTGTTTCTCATTCTTCTTGAATTTTCATTTGTTGTTGATGTAGTGATAAAGATTGTGATGATAATAAGAATCATTAATAATAAGGACGATGATGAAGATTATGCTAGTGATAATAATAACAACGTTAAGAATGATAATAATAATAATAATAATAATAATAATGATAATGATAATGGTAATGATAATAGCAATCATAATAATAGTAATAATGATAATATTTGTTATTATTACTATTATTTTTATCTTTGTCATTATGATTGCCATTATTACTATTATTATTATTATCATTATTATCATCATTATTGTTGTTATTATTTTGTTGTTATTATTATTTTCATTACTATTATTTAATGATAATAATGATAGTAATGATAATGATGAAAATGATAGTAATAATGATAATAGTTATAATAATAACAATGACTAATGAAATAATGCTGATGATAGTAATGATAATGATAATAATGGTAATGGATAATAATGGTAATAATAATAAAATGATAATAATGATAATGATGATGATATTAATAATAACAGTAATAATAATAATGGCAATAATAAACCTAACAACAACAGCAAAGATAATAATAATAGTAGTAACAACAATGATAATAATAGCAATAACAAAATCATCATAACTACCATCATTCAAAGTATTCATGCACAAGGAGCATTAAGTAAGAAATAATAACTGACAGAGAATAGATATGTGAATGACAGAGTAAGAAAAAAGAAAAAAAAAAAATATATATTTCATTAAGCAGACTGTAATTGAATAAGCTTTGTAATTATACCAGGAAGCTGAGAGTAAAGAGCATGTCCCAAAGTGAGCTTGGAATTCGCATGACGCAAAACGAAGACAGAGGGAGAGGGAGAGAGAAAGAGAGGGGGGGAGAGGAGGAGGGAAGGAGAGGGGGAGGGAGGGAGGGAGAGAGAGAGAGAGAGAGAGAGGAAGAGACAGACAGACAGACACAGAAAGACAGAGAAAGATCAAGACACAGGCAAACAACACTAACACACTGTATAAAAAACAACAACAAAGCAAAAGGAACAAAGGTAGACAGAGAGACAGACAGACAGACAGACAGACAGACAGACAGACAGACAGACAGACAGACAGACAGACAAAGAGAAAGAGAGAAAAATCACAGAGAGAGAGAGAGAAAGAGAGACAGACCGAGAAAGAAAGAAAGAAAGACGGACAGACAGACACACAGACAGACACAGGGAGAGAGAGAAAAAAAAATCCGAAGCAGCCAAGTCATCTGTACGTGAATTATCTTCTCAGTCGTTTCACTTAAATGTGATTCGAGCAAGGTGTAGCGGCTCTGGGAGAAGACTATTACGTTAGCGGCTGCCCAAATACCCAAGCTTGGAACAGGATGAATTATGCCACATTTCTGCTGCAGGAGGAAGGGCAGGGGAGGAGAAAGGAGGGAGTGGGAAGGGAGAAAGAAGAGCGGGTGCGAGAGAGGAGGAGGAGGAGGAGGAGGGGAGAATGAGGAGGAGGAGGGGAATGGGGAGAATGAAGAGAAGGAGTAGGAAGAAGAAGAGAGATATTGGAGAGGAACAGGAATAGCTGGAAGGAGGGAGGAGGAAGAAGGAGGTGGAGGAGAAGGAAGAAAAAGAGAGTGGGGAGCAAAAGATAAAGGGAGGAAGGGAACGAAAAGGAAGGGTGGGAATGAATAGAGGATGGGAATGAGTGGAAAGGGATAAAGGGGGGGACGAGAAAAGGAAGAGGAGGATGTAGAAGAATAGAAAGAGGAATGAGGAGAGAGGAAAGGGGGAAAAGAGACAAGAGAATATGAAAAGAAGGGAGAAGGATACTTGTAAACAGAGAAAGAAGAGTAGGAGAAAAGAAAGGGGAATAAAGCATAACGAAAGAAAGGGAGTCGAGGTTTTGGCGAAAGAGGAAGAATAAACAATATGATAATGATGCAATAGAAACAGGAGGTGGAAAAGCAGATAGGAGAGATAAATGGGAAGATAGGAGAGACAAAGAATAACTATGCATAGAAAAGGAAATGAGAAAAAAAAAATACAGAACGATAAGGAAAAAAGAGGAAGAAAGATAAGTTACGAAAAGAAATAACAAAAAAAAAAAAAAAAATTGTCAAATAAAACTGAAATAAAAGAAACTTGATACAAAAATAAGAAAAAAAAAAATTCTATATAAAACAAACAGAACAAAGAACGAAAAAAGAGGAAAATGGTTATAAATCTGTAAATATACGTGAGGAGGGGAAGATAAAGGATCGCAAAAGGGGAAGGAGAAAGGAGTAATTCTATACATCTTGGGCGATAATGAGCCTAAGCAATATGGCTTGAGGCAAAGACAGAGAGAGAGAGAGAGAGAGAGAGAGAGAGAGAGAGAGAGAGAGAGAGAGAGAGAGAGGAGAGTGAGGTGAGTGAGTGAGAGTGAAGTGAGGAGGGTGAGAGAGAGGAGAGAGAGAGAGAGAGGAGAGTGAGTGAGTGAGAGAGAGAAGAGAGAGAGAGAGAGGAGAGAGAGAGAGAGAGAAGAGAGAGAGAGGAGAGAGAGAGAGAGAGAGAGAAGGAGGGAGAGAGGTGTGTAAACGAAGAAAGCGAAAGTGAATAGGAATAAAAAGAAAAAGGAAAAAGCGAGAGAGAAAATATAACGAACGAAATGGACGAAATCTAAAACCTCCAATAGATCATAACATCATATCCAATATTATAAAAAAAAGCTCACCCCCCCCATTTTAAAAAAAGGAGAGATAGAGAGAAAAAAAATCGGTCATCAAACAAACTCCATTTCAGTCAATGTTTAAAAATGCTGAAAATAACGACGCAAAAAAAAAAAAAAAAAGTTTTAAAAAAGTAAATACAGAGAATGAAAAAAAAAAGATTAATAATTAATTAAAAAACCAGGATAAAGTCGGCCAATTAAAGACCAAAGTTTCTTTTCTACCTCTCTAAACTCCCCTTTCCCCCATCCCCCCCCTCCATCCCCCTCCTCCTTTTCAGAAAAGAAGAAAAAACGGAAAAAAAGAAAAAAGAAAAAAAGTTTTTGATCACTGGACACGCCTTCACTACACGTTTTCCTTCGCGACGCTGACGATGCCTTTGGAGATCTACTTGTGAGATTTCGTATTTCTTTTGTGATTTCTTTGTGTTATTTTACGTTATTGTTGAGGAAGAGTGTTATTTTTCGTTATTGTTGTTGAGGAGGAGTGTTATTTTTCGTTATTGTTGATGAAGAAGAGTTGTTTGTGCCGTTATTGTTGAAGAGGAGTGTTATTTTTCGTTATTGTAGAAGAGGAGTGTTATTTTTCGTTATTTTTAAATTTTTATTGTTTGTCTTATTGTTGTCGATATTCTTGTTGTTAGCTTTATCGTTATCATTATTATAGTAGTAGTACTGGTGGTAGTATCGTTGTTGTCATTAATGTTATTATAATTTTCATCATTGTAATTATTATCATCATTATTATTATCATTACTATAAAGATAGTGATAATAATGATAATAATGATGATAATAATAGTAACAGCGATGAAGATGACGATGATAATGATAGTGATAATGACAATAGTAATGATGATAATAATGAATGATAGTGATAATAATATTAGTGATAATAATAATGATAGTGATAATAATAATAATAATGATAATAATGATGATAAATACAAGGGTAGTGATAACAGTGATAACAATTATGGTAATGATAATAATAACATTTATAATAATAATGACGACAATGATATTAGTAATGATAATAGAAATGATACAAAACACACACACACACACACACACACACACACATACACAAACTCAAGAACTTTCACGCACACAGTGACATATAACGTACACACGCCTGCATCTACACACGCAATATCAATTAGATTTTAACAACCAGATTCGAAATTACGCCATAAAAAAACACAACTAAATTGATACTGCAATTGCAATGCTAGGGATGTTATATGCGTATACGTGTACATACCGTGGTCCTCATTGCAGCCCAGATGTTATCGATGCCTGAAAACTATACGAAAAAATAAAGTTATGAATATACAATCTTAAGTGCTAAACTTTTGGAGGGTTTTTGCATAAACTAGAATGGTTAACGAGCTATAAATTTCAAGGCGAGGGGGGTGGGGTGGGGGTGTCGACCGCCCCCCTCTGCCTCTCTCTCTCTTTCCCCTCTTTCTTCTTGTTTTCTGTTCCCCTTTCGTTTTTTTTCTTTCTTTCTTTTTCTTTCTTACTTTCTTTCTTTCTGTTTCTTCCCCTCGTGTTATATTGTATTTTTTATATTGTATTTGTTTTATTTTCATTCTTGTTTATCTTATTTCATTTTTTTCCCTTAATTTTTATGTCTCTCCTTACACATTATCCTCCTCTTTCTCTCTTTCTCTTCCCTTCCCCCCCAAGCCCCTCCTCTCCCTTCCCTCCTCCCTCCTTCCTATTGACATTTCTTCAGCTCTTCCCTCCATTCTTTATCCTCCTTCCTTCCTCTTCCCTTCTCCCCTTCCTTTCGCTTTTCACCTATCGACTCCCCTCCCTCTCACTCCATCCTCCCTCCCTCCCTCTTTTCCTTTCCTCCACCTTTTCCTCAACCCTCCCTCCTTCCTTCATTCTTTCCTACTCTCTCCTCTCTCCACCATTCCCTTTACACGCCCTACCCCTCTTTGCACCCCCTCCCTCCCTCTCTCCCTCCTTCTTTCCCTCCCTCACACATCCTCCTCCCTCCATCCTCCACCCCCACCATTTCCTGCTCTAACCCGCCCCCTCCCCCAAAAATCTCCTGCTCCAACCCCCCTCCCCCTCCACCCTTCTTCTGCTTTAGCCCCTCCCCCCAAACCCCCCTCCCCCTCCATCCTTCTCCAGCTCTAACCCCCCCCCTCCTCCACCATCTCCTGCTCTCGCCCCCCCCTCCCCACCAACCATCTCCTGCTCTAACCCCTCCCCCCCCCAACCCACCATCTCCCGCTATAACCCCCCCCCCCTCTTCCTCCTGGTTCTGACGAGTCAATACTTCACTTTATCCAGAAATTCAGACCAAGAATAAATTGTGAAACATAGATGGCGAGAACGTAGCCTTGAAAAGATAATTTTTTCTCCCTTTTTTTTTTTTAAGGGAGAAAGTCTAGGATGAGGGGAAGAGGGAGAGAGGGAAAGAGGGAGAGGGAGAGAGAGAAGAGGGAGAGGGGGGAGGGTAAAGGAAGGAATGTGTTTAAAGGGAGAGGGATGGATGTAGAGAAGGAAGGAGGGAGATAAAGATGGAGGAAGGGTAAGGGAGAAAAGGGAGAGGGAAGGAGGGAAAAGGAGAGATATAGGGAAGACATGAGGTAGAAGGGAGAAATGAGCAATAAAGGCAGGAGGCTGGAGAAGGAGAAGAAGAAAAAGAGTGAAGAAGACATACATATGAAAGAAAGAAAAGAAGAGAATGGAACGAGGAAGAGGGATAAAAGGGGAAAAGGAGGAAGGGAGAAAGGGTAAAAGGAGGAAGGGAGAAAGGGGAAAAGGGAGAGAGGGGAGAAGTTAAAGGGAATTTCTGTTAAAGGATAATATAAAATGTTTTTTTTTTCTCTCCCTCACAAAATGGAGTCACGCAGTATATTTACCTTGCTGAGCTGTATGCAACATTGATATGCTTCAGTGTACAAATATTTTTCATTTCGAGTTCTTACCTGAATTGTTATTCCATTGTGTGATAGGCCTATCTAAATTTCGAAAAAAGAAATGAGAAAGTGTATATGATAAAATAGATATCTAACTATATTTCATACAAAAGGCCTGATTGGAGAGTAATAGATAAGGAAAAAAAAAAGTAAGAAAAGGAATAATGAGTGTAAGATAAATGTGAAAGAAGAAGAGGGAAAATTTAAATGTGCTCTAAAGAACAAAAACAAACGTCAGAGATCGACAGAAAAACAGTCTCGTTCTTTCTTTATCTCTATATCTCTTCTCTTCTCTGTCTGTCTGTCTGTCTGTCTGTCTCTCTCCCCCGTCCCTCTAATATACTCATTATCTGTGACATTTCAATAACTAACTGCAAATACAGAAATAACTTCAGTAACATAGCCACCCGCGACCTCCGTTACTTCAGCGCTCCGGCAAAGACCAACAAACGTTTCGTGAAAAGAAACAAATCCACTAGCGACATTTGGCATCGGGGGGATTCGGACGCTCGAGAAGCAACGCCCATTTTCATTGGTCGGGAGAAGAGTAACCTCGCCTGTGATTGGTTGGTATTTGTCATGACTGCCTATCGTTGTTATCTAATTTATGGCACTAAATTTTCCTGGTGGAAAATTGTGTGACTTATCTCTTCGTTGCATTTCTCTTCCTGGACATACAAACTAATGGAAAATTGTATGAATAAGGTAACTGAAGAGGCAGATTGTTAAATATGAGGATTAATAAATAAATAAATAATTAATGCAATGTATATAATGATAATTAAGATGATAAGCATTATGAAAGGTACTTACAAGAATGATAGTAATAATAATAATAACAATAACAGTGATAATAAAGATAATAATGATAATGATAATAATGAGGATGAGAATAATGTAATATAATAAGAATATGATATTGGCGATAATGATATTAATAACAACAACAATGATAATTGTTATAATAATAATAGCAACAATAAAAATAATAGTAAGGATATTGATAATGGTAAAAATAATAGTGATGATAATATACTGCAAATGAATAGTAAGGTATCAGTAATAGTGATTATACTGCTACTACTAATAATAATAATGATGATATTATTAATAATAATATTAATAGCAATAATGATAATAATGACAACAACAATTTTAATAATGACTAATGTTAATAAAAACATAAAATATTAAGACAAGAATGATTATAAAAGAACTCATTATAATAAAGAAAAATAGAAATGAAAAGATATAAAAAAAAAAAATCACAAAATTCTAACATGACATAAAAAAAAAACGGCTCAAGATACGCATATGAATCAACGGAAGGGAATTGAATTCGCCATCGCTATCTTTCGTCACACAGCTGCATTCTTTATGTGGCTTCCCTTTTCCTGTGGGCGTTGGGGGGAGGGGGTCAGGTGGGCGTTAGGGAGGGTGTCAGGTGGGGGTTAGGGGGGGTAAAGGGAAGGGTGGTGGTGAAGGGAGAGGGGGTGGGAGGTGGAGGGCTTGCTTCAAGTACTACTGTCTGTTCCTGAGATATGTTGTGCTGTCATCTCTAAATGTGTCTCTCCTTTTCTCTTCTCTCTCTCTCTCTCTTTATATATTGTGTTATATATATAATATATATATATATATATATATATATATATGTGTGTGTGTGTGTGTGTGTGTGTGTGTGTGTGTGTGTGTGTGTGTGTGTGTGTATTTATTTATTTATTTATTTATGTGTACACACACACACACACACACTCACTTTTTACTATCCGCTCCAGAATTCCTTTAAAGATCGCCCCAAAAATTGTTTCTTCCCTCTGGCCACAACGTCTAGCCGATGTCATATCTATGATCTTCAAATTAAAGTTGGAGACATTCTATCTCTCCTTCCTTCCTTCCTTCCTTCTTCCTTGGTCTTATAAATTATCTGCGTCTTTCTTGGTGCTCCCCCCCCTTTGTTTTAAGTTTTTATTTATTTATTCATTTATTTATTTATCTTTAATCTGCCATCCTTTTTTCGTCTTTTGTTTGTGTATGATCTGCGGTTCCATTTTTATTTCTTTCATTTTGTGTTCTGTCTTCCTCTCCTTCTTTCTTCCTTCCTTCTTACCATATTTTTTTCCCTTTCTTTTTACCTTTTTTCTCCATTTTTATTTATGTATTTATTTGATTTCTTGTGTAATGATAAAACGAATGAGTTGCCTTAATAACCACAAAGATATTAAAATAATTTACCATGATAACGGCATTCACATTAGAAAATGCTTGATAATTATCGAAATGATAGCAGTA
>NC_051391.1:5767485-5769985 GCF_015228065.2 Penaeus monodon | reverse complement strand
ACGAGGGGTTTTAAGGGGGTTCTGGGACCAAATGGGGAGATGAGGGAGGGGAATAAAGCGGGGGGAAGGAAAGGGGGGGGAGATGGAGGGGGGGAGGTGTATGAAGGAAGGGGGGAAGGGGGGAAGGGGGGAAAGAGGGAGTGGAGGGTAAGGGGGGGAGGCAGACAGATAAACACGTGTTTATAACGTAGAGAGAGAGAGAGAGAGAGAGAGAGAGAGAAATAGACAGAGATAGACACAGATATAGATCGAAAGACACAGAGAAAAAGAGAAAGAGAGAGAGAGAAGAGAGAGAGAAGACGAGAAAGATAGAGACCTTAAAAAAAAAAAAAAAAAAAAAAAAAAACGTTAATATGATTGGCTGTTTTGCCTTTAGTCTCGAGGAATTTAATTGGCCGCTTGAATAGAACGAAAGGAAGACGCTGGTCTATGAGGAATAACGATACTGGGTTTTATTTTCCCCCCGTCTCCTGCATAAATGAATAAGTAAACATGTCGAATTACATCTGGTTCAGTAAACAAGTTGATACTTCAAGTACATTTACAAATATAGGTACAGAACATACACATATTGGGAGCGTATGTGTACTTATGTGTGCTTTTGTGTATCCGTGTGTGTGCGTGTGTGTGTGTGTGTGTGTGTGTGTGTGTGTGTGTGTGTGTGTGTGTGTGTGTGTGTGTGTGTGTGTGTGTGTGTGTGTGTGTGTGCGTATGTGTGCGTGTGTGTAAAAAAAAAGAAGCAAAAAAAAAGAGAGAGAGAAAAAAAAGAAAAAGAAAAGAGAAAAAAAAAAAAAAAAAAAAAAAAAAAAAAAAAAAATATATATATATATAATATATATATATATATATATATATATATATATATATATATATATACATACAAATACATATATATTAATATAGTGCTCATATTGCTCTGTCCTCCAACAGGTCCCCTTTCGTATCCATTTTCCCATGTCCAGTCTCTTCCAGGGAACTCACGGCCATTTCCGGAGATGTCAACCAATATACAAGGGAAAGACCAGTCTGGGCTGTTCCTCGTTGCCTTCCGTTGCCAGCCAAGTCTAAAGAGCCATCTTTGACTTTATTTCTATTTATCCTACAGATGTGACTCCGACCTGGGAGCAATAGTGGCTAAAATGGCTCCTTATAACCGGATGTGTGTGTTTGTGTGTGTGTGTGATGTGTGTATATTTATGTGTATATATATGTGTATGTATGTATATATATATATATATATATATATATATATATATATATATATATATATATATATATATATATATATATATTACTCTCTTCTCTCTCTCTCTTTATCTCTCTTCTCTCTCTCTCTCTCTCTCTCTCTCTCTCTCTCTCTCTCTCTCTCTCTCTCTCTCTCTCTCTCTCTCTCTCTCTCTCTCTCTCTCTCTCTCTCTCTCTCTCTCTCTCTCTCTCTCTCTCTCTCTCTCTCTTCATCTGACGATCTATTTATCTATCTAACTCGCTCTTGCTGCAACTCTTTTGTCTGTCTGCTGCATTTGTTACCTTTCCCAGACATAAAGCAATATCCACTCAAAGCCCAGACCTGTGAGAGGACGACGAACTGGATTTCCAAAAAAAAAAAGAATAAAATAAAATAAAGAGAGAGAGAGAGAGAGAGAATTTGGTAGAGAAGGGAAAAAGGAGAAAAGTTTGTCTATTGTCATTCTTTCGTGGATCGTTGAAGTTTTGGCTGATAAAGGAACTCAAAATGGCGTTTGTGAGGAGGGGGAGGGGCAGGGAGAAGGGTCGGAGTGATGTGGTAGGAGTTGCCAAGTGCCATAAAATGTCGACCGCGCACTCAGACAAATAGACAACATGCAAACAAGCAGACGAATGAGCTACACACACATATAAATGCATATACATATATATATATATATATATATATATATATATATATATATATATATATATATATATATATATATATTGCATACATGTATATGTATATGTATACTTATACACACATATACATATATATAAACATACATATATATATATTCATATATATATAAATACATATACATATATATACATATATATGTATACAAACAAATAGATAGATACACACACACACAAAGAAAAACACACAATCCCCTTAATACACACCAACCGAGCCATAGAAGCGCCACCCCCCCTTTCCCCTCCCTCTCCCTCCCCCCCCCTCTCCTCCAGATTTCCGTGGACTCAACAATGAAGGCGTGAATGGCCATAAACACCAAAATTTACACAATCACATGGCCGTGTGTGCGGGCGCGCGCGCTCACAATGCCCGCCCATTCTTCCTTTTTCCCCCCACCCACTTCCTTCTACCTGCCGCCCCTCCTCCCTTTCCTCCTCCATCTCCTCCTCCTCTTCTTCGTCCTCCTCCTCTCCTCCTCCTCCTCCCTCCTCTTCCTCCTCCCCTATCTCCTCCTCCTCCTCCGCTCCTCCTTCTTCTCCTCCCCTCCTCCTCTTCCTTTCCTTCTCCTCCCTC
>NC_051391.1:5754985-5757485 GCF_015228065.2 Penaeus monodon | reverse complement strand
ATAATATAATAATAATAATAATAATAATAATAATAATAATAATAATAATAATAATAATAATAATAATAATAATAATAATAATAATAATAATAATAATAAAAATAATAATAATAATGATAACAAAACAATAAAAAATAATAACAATAATAATAATAGTAATAATAATAATAATAATAACAATAACAATAATAAGAATAATTATAATGTAACAACATCAAAAAAGAGAAAAAGAAAAAAGGAAACAGAAGACGAAGACGAAGAAGAAGAAAGTAAAAAAAACGAATAAAGATTATCGCTTTTATCGATTCCCCATTCCACCTCAGCGAGTAATGACGCAATAACCATCAAATTACGTAATCACCAGCTCTCCACTTTCGCCCGGAGACGGTAATTAGCAACCCCACGTAAAGCAATATCGGATGTATTAAAATAGGATACATACCGCTACACACACACACGCACACACACACACACACACAAACACACACGCACACACATACATACACACGCCCACGCATACTTATGCTTATATGAGGTGAATTACACAAACAGGTATGTAGGCTGACGCACACACACAAACACACATAAACACACACACACACACACACACACACACACACACATGCAACACACACACACACACACACACACACACGCAATCACACATACTATTACACACGCAATGCACAAACGTATATACCCACACAAATACCCATACCTCCCCCCCCCCGTCCCAATGTACTTTCTCATACAACGAAACTTAAGCCTTATTTTAAATTTCCACAAAATTATCGCTCTTTTCGAAAATTGCAATAAGTAAATAGTTAGATAGATAGAGGAATACATAAAAAGATAAACAACCAGATAGATAAGTCAATACACAGATAAATAGATTGGTAGATAGACAGATAAATATATTGACATGTAAATAGATTAATAGACAAAAAAGAGAGGTAGATAATAAATGAAAAAAAAGGCCTCTGCGCGCTCCAGAAGGTCCCATATTAACGAAGAAAAAGGCAAGAGTTGCATCTTCTTTAATGTCAACGCCAGCGGAGAATGGCAACAACATCTCCACGGATCGCAACGCGACTTTCAACTATCCACAAGCTCGGATGGATCGGAGTTTCGTTTCGTTTCGTTTCGTTTGTTTTTTTCGTTTGTTTGTTCGTTTCGTTGTTTGGTGTTGTTTGGGGTTTTTGTTTGTGAGTGTACGTTTCGTTGTTTTGTGTGGTTGTTCGGTGGTGTTTTGTTTGCGTGAGTGTACGTTTCGTTGGTTTGTGTGGTTGTTCGGTGGTGTTTTGTTTGCGTTTGTGTTTTGTATGATTGTTTGGTGGTATTTTTAGTTTTTTTGTGTGTGTTTCTTTTGTTTTTCGTTTTTTGATAATCTTATTTGTTTTTATTTTTCGTTTTCGTATGTTTTTCTCCTTTTTTCGTTATATTCGCTGTTCTGTTCTCGTTTTCGTTTTTTTGGTTTCAGTTATTTTTTCTAAGTTCTCATGTGTTTTTTTATTCGTTTTATTCGATTTTTATCTTTTTTTTTCGTTTTCCTTTTTATTTCTATATCCGTATTTTTTATGTTCCTTTTCCCCTTTATTTTTTGCGTTTTTATGTTGTTGATTTTTTTTCCAAACTCTATTCTTTCGTAAATTTGGTGTGTTTAGGCTTATATCTTTATTAATTCAAAATATGCTGATATTCATATTTAATCGAATTCCATTATATTTCATCATTTATTTTACTTCGTTTAGTTTATTTTACGTTTTCGTTATTTACTCTGTCCTTGCGTTATTTAGCTTTATCCGCCATGATATATATCTTTTCTTTTCTTTTCTTTTCTTTCTTTCTTTCTTTTTTTTTTTTTTCTTTCTTTCTTTTTTCTTTTCTTTTTTCCTCTTTTTTTCTTAGAATCATTTATCTCGTTCTTCGCATTATCAATCCTATTTTTATGCCGTTTATCTACTATGCATTTCCATTTTGACTCTCGTTTATCTTTCCCGTCCTTTCTACGTCATTCGTTTTAAGATTTCATTATTTTCTTTTTTTTAATACTAATGATAATAGTAATAAAGGTAATAATAATGATGGTAATGATATTAATAATAATGATAATGATGACAATAATAGTAATAGTAAAAAAAAAATATATGTATATATATAATAATAATTATAATAATAATAATAATTATTATTATTATTATTATTATTATTATTATCATTATCATCTTTATTTTTTTAAAAATTTGTTTTATTTTTATTTATAAATTTTTATTATTATTTATTATTATTTTTATTATTTATTATTAAATTTTATTATTTTTATCATTATATTTTATTATACTGAATATTATTATTATTATCATTAATATTATTATTATTTATAATAATAATGATAATATTAATATTAATGATAATAGCAATAACAATAACAATAATAATGAAAATGATGATAAGAACGGTAAAAACAGTATTGATAAGAGAAATAATAATAATCATAATA
>NC_051391.1:5739985-5749985 GCF_015228065.2 Penaeus monodon | reverse complement strand
ATAACAAGAGAAATAAGGTAACAGACAAAGAGAAAAGGAGAGGAATAAGCAGAGAAGAAGATAGGAGAGGAAGAGGGAGAAAGGGAAAGCATAGAACAAGCATCGGAGATACAAAAGGAGAGGAAAAGAGAAAGAGAAAGAGAAGAAGAGAAGGAAAGAGAGAGGGAAAAGACAAAGAGAAAGAGAAGGAATAGAAAGAAAGAGAGAGGAAAAGACAAAGAGAAAGAGAAGGAATAGAAGGAAAGAGAGAGGAAAAGACAAAGAGAAAGAGAAGGAATAGAAGGAAAGAGAGAGGAAAAGACAAAGAGAAAGAGAGGAAAAGGAAGAGGAAGACGTGTATAGACGGCGCCTCCCCAATTTGCATAGCAGCTTCCTTCCTCCTCCTTCTCTTTTCTGTACTCTTCTGAAAGGGAGGGGGGGCTAGAGGGGGGAAGGGGGAGGAGAGGAAGGAGGAGGGGGAGGAGGGGAAGGAGGGGAAGCCAGAGGGTGGGGGGAGGGAGGAGTAGGGAAAGAGGGAGGGGAAGAGGGAGGGGAAGAGGGAGGGGAAGGGGGGGGCTTGGTTTGTTGGAGTGTGGAGGGAGAGAGAAAGAAAAAGAAAGAGAGAGAGGGGGGGAGGAGAAAGAGAGAGAGAGAGAGAGAGAGAGAGAGAGAGAGGAGAGAGAAAGAGAGAGAGAGGGTGGGGGAGGGAGAAAGAAAGAAAGAGAAATAGAGAGATATAGAGAAGAGAGAGAAAGAAAGAGTGAGGAGAGAGAGAGAGAAAAAAAGAAAGAGTGAGGAAAAAAGAGAGAGAAAGAGAGATATGATAAAAGAAAGAGAGAGCGAGAAAAAGGACACACAGAAATTTCATCCCTATATTTTTTTATCATTCTTTATCTATATTTCTGTGTGATGATTTCCAATTAACATTTACCAGATCTCTACCTTTCCACCTATCTATCTATCTCCTCCTTCCCCTTCGCCCTTGTACTCTATCCCTCCCTCCTCCCTCTCTACCTCACCCCTTCACCCCCTTTCCCTACCACCCTCCCTCATCCTCCCCCTTTCCCCTCTCTCTGTCCCTCTCCCTCTCCCCTCTTTCCCCTCTCCCTCTCCCACCCCCTTCCTCTCCCTCCCTCTCCCACCACCTTCCTCTCTCTCTCTCACCCCCTCTCCCCCCTACCCCCAACTCTCCCACCCCCATCACCTCCTCTCTTCCTAACCCCACACCCCACCCCACCCTACCCCACCCCCAAAAACTCTTCCTCAAAATCATAATTACTTTCCGTTTTATTCCAAGCCGTTTGCATATATTTATCACGTAATGAGGCCCCGGGAAAGCCCAGTCGGCTATTAACCTTTTAATCATTGGTAGTCAATATCCGGGGCTCATTCTGGTGATCTCTCTTCTCGGTCGCTAGTGGGGGGAACTTGCCAAAGAAGAGCGTTTACTATCATTATTATTATTATTATTATTATTATTATTATTATTATTATTATTATGTGTTGTTGTTGTTGTTGTTTTGTTGCTGTTGTTGTTGTTATCATTATTAATTATTATTATTATTTTTATTATTATTATTATTATTATTATCATCATCATTATTATTATTATTATTATTATTATTATTATTATTATAATTATTATCATTATCATCATTATTATTATTATTATTATTATTATCATTATCATTATTATTATAATAATAATAATAATTATTATTATTGTTGTTACTGTCTTTTTTTTCTTTTTTTTAAGAGGGAGCATTTTTATTCTTTCTTGTTCCTCCCCCTTTTTTTTTTTTTCTTTTTCTTTCTCTCTCTCTTTCTCTCTTTCTCTCTTTTATCTATCTTTCGATTTTGTGTAATATTTTATTTTTCTTTTCCTTTTTTTATTTATAATCTTAATTCTTTTTCTTCCTTTTTTTCTTCCGTTTCTTCGTCTTTGATTTTTATTTTCTATTTTTTTCTTGCCATTTTTACTTTCTTTCTTTCTTTCTTTCTTTTTTAGTTAAACATCTAACATTTTCCTTATTTTTCTATCTGCTCGTTTCTTTTCTTTTCCATTTCCTAGGTTTATTTATTCATTATTTCTTTTGCGTTTGTCTTTATTAACATTATTTTCTATTCTTCTCTCTTCTCTCTCCCTGATTTTTGTTATTTTTTCTCTCTCTCTTCTTCTTTATTGTTATTCCTTCTTCTATAAAAAAAATTATTTCGTCTAGATAAGAAGGAAGAAAGGAAGGGGAAAAAGGAAGGAAAAAGGGATAAAGCAGCCGAAAGCAAAATGATAAAATATATGTATAAGGATAAATAAATAAATGGATAAATAAAGAGAGAAAGAATAAAGAGCAATGAGCATAAATGAAAGAAAAGTGGAAAGAGAGAGAGAGAGAGAGAGAGAGAGAGAGAGAGAGAGAGAGAGAGAGAGAGAGAGAGAGAGAGAGAGAGAGAGAGAGAGAGAGAACAAAAGAAAAAGAAGAAGAAAAAAACAACGACGACGAAAAAATAAAAATAAATAAAAAAACAAAACAAAAAGAGGAGGTAAAAGGAAGCCAAAAAAATAAAACAAGAAAAACGAAATAATTAGAAAAAAACAAGACAAAGAAAACTAACCCTAGAGAGAGAAAAAAGCGAAAAAAACACCCCCACCCCAAAAAAGAAACAAAAAAAAAACAAACGAAAAACTAAAAAAATAACCCCACCCCCAAAAAAAACGAAAAAAAAAAAACGAAAAAAAAAAAAAAAAAGAAAAAAAAACCCCCCCACCCCAAAAAGAAACAAAAAAGAAATAAACAAACGAAAAAACGAAAAAAAAAACTCCCCAACCTCAAAAAAAAAGAAAAAAAGCGAAAAAACGAGAAAATACGAAAAAAACGAAAGAATAGAGAGGCATAGACCCAGGTAAGGGGTAAGGGGTAGTGGTAGGGAGAGAGGAAAGAAGCGTGTGGGTAGGGGAGGGGGGGATAAGAGTAGGGGTAAAGGGGGGGCAGGGGGAGGGGGGGGAAATAAGGGTGGGGGTTAAGGGGGGGAGGAGGGAGAGGGAGGGGGAAAATAAGAGTAGGGGTAAAGCTGGGTAGGGAGGGGGATAAGGGGGGAGGGAGGGGGGAATACCAGTAGGGGTTATGGGTGGGGGAGGGAGGGGGGGTGGATATCCTCGTCATCATCCCAGCAGAAGAAAGTCTAATTGGCTTAACATTATGTTTGTGGGAGCCAATTAACAAGGCTTAGGCCAATTATTATCCTATCAAGACCTGGACTTTGGCACAGGCAGCTTTTAATTGGCTGTTGTAGTTTTAAGAAGGCCGAAAGAAGGGTTTGAGGTAATGGCTACATGATTTTTCTTTTTTCGCTTTTTTTTTTTCTTTTTTTCGCTTTTTGTTGTTCTTTTTTTTCGTTTTTTTTTTTTTCGTTTTTTGTTGTTCGTTTTTTTCCCGTTTTTTCGTTTTTTTTCTTTTTTTTATTTTTATTATTATTTTTTTTAGAATGACTTATCTGGAGTTATTTTTGGTTGTTTGTATTTTGGTTTTATGTAATTATTATTATTATTATTATTTTTTTTTTTGGTTTTTGGTTTGGGTTTTGTGTCTATGGTATCTCTTTCTTATTATTTTCTCTTTTTTATTATTATTTTCTATAGTCTTTTTTTTCTATTTCTATTTTTCTATTTTTTTCTATTTCTTTTTTTCTATTTTCTATTTCTAGTTTCTTTTTCTACTTTTTTTTCTTTTTCTTCTTCGTCCTTTGCTTCTTCTTATTGTTATTATTATTACTGTTATTACTATTATCATTATCCTTATTATTATTGGTTTTATCATTTTTAATATTATTATCACTATCATTATTATCATTATCGTTCTTACCATTATTATTATTATTATTATTATTATTATTATTATTATTATTATTATTATTATTATTATTATTGTTATTATTATTATTATTATTATTATCATTATTATTATTATTATTATTATTATTATTATTATTATTATTATTATTATCATTATTATTATTATCATTATTATTATCATAAATTTTATTGGCATTAGTATTTGTATTACTATTATTAAAATCATCAGCATTATCACCATTATTTATATATATATATATATATATATATATATATATATATATATATATATATATATATATTATTATCATTATTATCATTATTATTATTGTCGTAAATATCATTATATCATTATTATTATCATTATTATTACTATCATTATTATCATATTATCATCATATCATTATCATTAGTAGTAGTATCATTATCATCATTATCACTATAATCATCAGTATAATAATCATTATCATTACCATTTTCATTATCATAAGTATCATTAATACCATTATCATTATTGTTGTTGTTATCGTTTTATTACCACGATCACAAAGCATCATCAACAACAAAAGCAACAACATCGTTTATGAATATCAATCGGGGAAGAAGAGGGAAGGAGGGGGGGAGGGGAGGGGGAGGGAAGGAAAATGGGGGGTAGTGTAGGATAGAGAGGGGGGGGGGGGAGTGCCAGAGTCCATCTCAACGGTACTGTCACGGAAGGAATGGTCTGGCGTTCTCCTTGCGTGCGTGACTGTCACGAAGGAAAACGAAAGAGGGGGAGAGGAGAGGGAGAGAAAGAGAGGGGAAAGAGAGGGATGGGGAGAGGAGAGGGAGAGGGAGAGGGATTGGAGGGAAGGAGAGGGGAAAGAGAGGGAGAGGGATTGGAGGGAAAGATAGGGAGAGGGAGAAGGATTGGAGGGAAGGAGAGGGAAAAGAGAGGGAGAAGGAGGGGATTGGAGGGAAAGAGGAGAGGAAGAGGGATGGGGAGAGAAGGAGAAGGAGAGGGAGAGGGGTATGGAGAGAAGGAGAGGAGAAAGAGAAGGAGAGGGAATAGGATGTAAAAAGAAGGAGGAGGGGGAAGGAGAAGAGGAAGAAGGATGTAGAAACAAGGAGAAGGAGAGGGATATATAGAGAAGGAGAAAGTGAGGGATACCGGGAGAAGGAGAGGGGGTAGAGAAGAAGAGGGACAGGAACAGAGAGAAAGGAAGAAGGGAAACGGGAAAGGAGAGGAAGAGAGATGAAGCAAGATAAGGAGAAGAGATGGGGAGGTGATGTCGGATGGAGGGAAGAGGAGGGAGAGAGGAAGAAATATATGGAGAGAGAAATTGAAGAAAGAGGAGGGAGGAGGCGAGAACAAGGAAGAGATTAGAAAGAGGAGGGAGGAAGAGAAAGAAGGGAAATGGAGGAGAGAGGATGGTGGTTAGGCGGAGGTAGAGGGAGATGTGGAGACGAAGAGGGGAAGAAGAGGGAGAAGGAGAGGAAATAAAGACGAAGAAAAGGGAGAGCAGAGGAGGGTGGAAAGGAGTGAGAGAGGGAGCTGAAGGAAACAGGGAGAGATAGGGAGATGGGGAAACAGAGGAAGAAATAGATGGAGAGGAAGAGATACTAGGGAGGTAGGGAGATGGAACTGAAGGAGGAGAATTATAGGTAAGGTAAGAAGGGAGAATGAGGAGACAAGGAAGGAGAAAGAGGAGAAGGAGAAGGAGGACGAGAAAGACGAGGAGGGACCAAGGAAGATTAGAGGGGGAAGGGAGGAGAGAAACAGAGGAAAAAATAAAGGAATGAAAAGAGAGATAAACTTCACTGCAATAATACAAATTCTTTTTTTTTCTCTCTCTCTCTTTCTTTTTCCTTCTCTCCCTTGTTATCAGCCTTCATGTTCTTACCAATTTTTCCTCCGCTCTCTTCTTAAGCTTTCCATGTAACACAAAATCTTCTTCTATTCTTCCACCGTTATCTCTCCTTCCTTAATTTTCCCTTTCCCCTCCTCCTCTCCCCTCCCTCCCTTCCCTCATCCCCCCTACTCTCCCGTCTTTTCCTCTCCCCCCGCCCCTCATTCTCCCTCCTCCTCTCATACCCTCCTCCCTCCCTCCTCCTCTCCTCCTTACCCTTCCTTCCCCTTCTTCCCTCCTCCCTTCCTTCCCCTTATCTCCCTCCCTCCTCCTCTCCCTCCTCTCCTCTCCTTCCCTTTCTCTCCCTCCCTCTCTCCCTCCCTCCCTCCCTCCCTTCCCCTTCTCCCTCCCTCCTCTCCCTCCCTCCCTCTCCTCCTCTCCCTCCCTCCCCTTCAACACACACACGTAAAGATAAATTGAATCAGCTGACCTAACGGAAAACCAGAATTCAATGCGACGCGAGACTGAAAAACATAGAGCTAAGGTATAGGGGACGTTTAGTCATCGTTTAAAGGGACCACGTCAAAGAGGGGGGGGGGGGGCGGGGTGTAGCGGTGAGGAGCTAAATGGAGAAAGGGAGGGGGGGGGAGGGGAGAGTGGGAAGTAATGGGAGGGAGGAGGGAGGAGAGAGAGAGAGAGAGAGAGAGAGAGAGAGAGAGAGAGAGAGAGAGAGAGAGAGAGAGAGAGAGAGAGAGAGGGGGAGAGAGAGTGTGTGTGTGAGAGAGAGAGAAAGAGAGAGAGAGAGAGAGAGAGAGAGAGAGAGAAAGAGAGAGAGAAAGGAGAAAAAGAAAAAGGAGAAGAGAGAGAAAGAGGTGAAGATAAGAAAGAGGATGAAGGGAAAAGAAATATGAGACTATGGATGAAAGACTAGAAAAGGAGGAGAGTAAAAAAGGAAAATATCAGAAGTAAAGGACATAGAGAATGAGAGATAGAGAAAGATACAGAGACAGACAGACAAACAGATAGACAAACAGACAGACAACAGACAGACATACTCAGACAGACAAACAAAGAGACAAACCGATAGAGAGACGAGACAAACAGACAGACTTTAGACGGATAAACAAACAGACCGATAGAGAGACAGACAGACTTCAGACAGACAAACAAACAGACAAACAGACAGACCGACAGAGTGAAACCCGAACCAAGAAGTCACACGATTCTACGCAGACGTCACTCATCCTCTGAGAAGAAAGTGAGCTGCTCATGTCAAACCAGCGAGACCTTTTGATGTCTGTCTGTCTCGATGTCAACCTATAACGTCTCCCTTCTGTGTCCTTTGTGAGATGGATTTTTACGTTATCAGTTCATTATTTTCTTTTTTTCTTTCTTTGTATTTCTTTTCTCTCTCTCTCTCTCTCTCTCTCTCTCTCTCTCTCTCTCTCTCTCTCTCTCTTTTTTATTATGTTTTACTTGTGGTTGGTATTGTTGTTGTTGTTGTTGTTATATTATGTTATATTGTTGATTTGATTGTTCGTTCTTCATCTTATTATTATTATTATTATTATTTGTAGAAAGTGTTGTTAATTGTGCTTGTGGCACCATTATTATTAGTATCACTGTTGCAATTATTTATCATTATTACTATTAATATTATTATTATTATTATTATATCATTATTATTGTTGTTGTTGTTGTTGTTGTTATAATAATAATAATAATAATTATTATTATTGTTATTATTATTATCATTATTATCATTATTATTATTATTATTATTATTATTATTATTATTGTTATTATTATCATCATTAGTAGTAGTAGTAGTAGTATTGCCATTATTATTATTATCATTATCATTGTTATCATCATCATCATCATCATTATTATCATTGTTCTTATTTTTATTGTTATCATCCTCCTCCTCATTATTATTATCATGGCCATTATTATTATTTTTATTATTATTATAATTATTATCATTTCTATTTTTTTTTTATTATTATAATCATCACTATTCTTATTTATTATTGTTGTTACGATCTTTATTATTATCATTATCATTAGAATTATTAGAGTTATTACTATTATCATCATTTTTCTTACTTTTCTTATCAATATTGTTACTATCAGTTTTTTTTCACATTATATTACTATCATTATTATTATTATTGTTATCATTATTACTGCTACCTACTGCTATCAATATTACTATTCGTATTATTATTATCATTATAATCATCATAATAATTATAAAATATGAAAATGTGAACGACAATAACAGCAATACTTCTACTTCTAATTCTTACCCAGAAATATACCAATAACTGTAACAATAATGATAATATAAAAAGTATTGATAAAAATACATACATCAGAACGCATTGAAACGGAGAATTTTACCATCAGCAGCAAATTTCCCGAAAAAGTATCTCGAAATTTCCTCCAGAGAACCCAAAATCCGCCAAAAAGAATTCAGGGGGCACGATCTATCATTCGAAATTAGTTCATTAATCATAAGACAAAAAAAAAGAAAAAGAAAAAAAAGAAATGTGGTGCGGGGGGGATGCAGGTTCTCATTTCTGATTTCCAAAAAATGAAAAGGCTTTTTGCAAATCAGCAGAGATTGGTAATTATCAGTAAATACCACGCAATTGCAAATCAGTATTAAACTTATTTGCTTGGTAATATTTGTGATTTTCGAACTTTTATCGATGTTGTAATTTTCCTCAGTATTTCTATCACTGTAAAAGAGTAATATCAAATTATTAATATTATCACAATTGTCATCATTCTTATCGTATTACTATCATCATTATATTTGTTTCTTTTTTTTGTAATATTAGCAGCAGTAGCATTGCTCTGTTATTAGCATCATGCATTTCATTATTGTTATTATTGCTATCATATCATCATTATCATAAATATTACTTTTATTAACTCTATTATCATTATTATTATTACTATTATTGTTCTTATTGTTCTTATTATTATTGTTGTTATCATTATTACTATTATTATTACTATTATTATGATTATTATCATTTTTGTTTTTGTGATTATTATTATAATTATTATTATTATTATTATTATTATTATTATTATTATTATTATTATTATTATTGGTATTATTATAATAATGATGATATATATAATATATACTAATATATATATATAATAATTATAGAAATAATATAATATAAAATTACAACTGATATATATGCTATATAGTAAATAATCATTAATATATATATATATATATTATATAATAATAATAATAACGATAACAATGGTAATGATTATGATAATGATAATTATGATAATAGTAATAGTTATTGTTCTTATTGTTATTACTATTATTAATGTTATAATTATCATTACTATTATCGTTATTCATATCTCCATTATTGTTATTATTATAATTATTACTATTATTATGATTATTATCATTTTTGTTTTTTGTTATTATTATTATTATTATTATTATTATTATCATTATTAATCATTAATTCTATATTAATATTATGTAATAATTTATATGTAATATAATATCAACAATCATATCATATATTGTATAATAATAATAATAATAATAATAATAATAATAATGATAATAATAATAATAATAATATGATAATATAATAACAATAATAATAATAACAATGATAATATAGTAAATAAATAATAAGTTATTGATCTTAAAAATGTTAATAATATGTATTTAAAGTTATATAATAATTTTTAATAATATATAATGTAATAATAATAATATTACATATAATATTATTAATGATATATATCGTAACATATAATATAGTAATATATATGATAATAAAATAATAATATATCATAATTTATAACAATGGTAATATTTATTGTATAATTAATAATTATGATAATTATATATTATAAATAGTATTATTGATTATTAACAATAATAATCTTTATCATTATCAATATTATTATTTTCATTATTATTATAGCCATTATCATTATCATTATTATTGTTATAATAATGATAATGATAATACAATATATAATGATAATAATAATAATAAAGATTATAATAAAATAATAAATAAATATAATGATTATTATATATATTATTATTATTATTATTATTGTCACTATAATCATCATAATTATTTTTTCTTTATTATTATATTATTTCTGTTATTATTATTATTATATATTATCATTATTATAAATATTTTTTATTATTATATATTATTATTTCATATTATTATAGCCATTTCATTATCATTATTATTGTTTATAATGATATGATATAAATATATGATAATAATAATAATATAATTATAATAATAATAATGATAAT
>NC_051391.1:5730767-5738267 GCF_015228065.2 Penaeus monodon | reverse complement strand
GGTGAAGGAAGGAGGCAGAGGGAGAGATGCTACCCCCAAGCTACGCCATTTTTCATGTTGATCGCTGGAATTTTTAATAACCTGCAGAATCGTCCACAGTAGGATACTCGGTGGCCAAAATTTGCATCAACTCCATTACGAAATATGGGGGACATTAAGATGCTGGTCTCGTTGGAATAGGGAGGAGGGGAGGAGGGAAGAAGGGAGAAAAGAGGGGGAGGGAGGAAGAGGCAGAGGGAGAGAGGCACAAGGCGCATCGTGACGAATAATGCAGAATGTGATGCAAATTGAAGAAATGGGGGACATTAAGATGCTGGTCTCGTTGGAATAGGGAGGAGGGGAGGAGGGAAGAAGGGAGAAAGGAAAGGGGAGGGGAGGAAAGTAGGAAAAGGGAGGAGGAGGAAAAGGGAGGGAGAATAAGAGAAGTGAGAAAGAAGATAGAAAGTAAATAGATGAAGAAAAGGGGACATTAAGATGCTGGTCTCGTTGGAATAGGGAGGAAAGGGGGAGGGAAGGAGGGAGAAAGAAGAAGGGAGGAAGAATAAAGAAAAGAGAAAGGATGAGAAAAGGGAGAGAGAAGATAAAGGAGGAAGAGTAAGAAAAGGAAAGAAGGATGAGAAAAGGGAGAAAGAAGAGAAGGGAGGAAGAGTAAGAAAATGGAGAAAGAAGAGGAGAGAGAAGGATAAGAAAATAAGGAGGAAGAATAAGAGAAAGGAGAAAGAAGAGCATAGAAAGTAAAGCAAAAGAAGACAATCGGAGGGTACGAGAGAAAGAAGAGGAACGAAGGAAGCACAAAAGAAGGAAGAGAGGGAGAAAGAATCAATGAAAAAAGGAAGAGAGAAAGAGCAAAGAAGGAAGAAAGAGGAGACAGGGGAAAAGGAGAAAGAAGTGCAGGGAGAAAGAAGGGTAAGGAAGGGAGGAGAAAGAAGAGACAGAAGAAATGGAGAAAGAAGAAGAGGGAAGAATAAGAAGAGGAGGGAAAAAGAAAAGAAAGAAGAAAGGAGGAACAGGGAAGGATAGGGTGAAGCGGAGAAAGAAGGGGGAAGGAGAAAGGGAGAAAAATAGAACGAAAGAAGAGAGAAAGAATAGAGAACTAAGGAAGAGTGAAATAAAATGATGAAGGAGAGAGAAAGAAATAGAGGACGAAAAGAAGGAAGGGAAGAAAGGGAAATAAGGACAGGAAGGAGAAGATAACAAATGGAAGAGAGAGAGACAGAAAAAAGAAAAAAAGTAACGAAGGAAGAAGTAGAAGAAGAGAAAGAGAAGTGGATAGTGAAAAAAATGGTGGGGGAGGGGTAAGAAGGAGAGGAAGAGAAAAAGGAAAAGAAAGACAGGAAACAGAGAGAGAGAGAGAGAAAGACAAAGAAAGAAAGAGGGAGGGAAAAAGAAATTGAAGAAAGAGTGTAAAAAAAAATGAAAGAAAGAAAGGAGAGAGAAAGAAAAAAAATAATAAAAAAATCAAAACCACACACATCCATACACGCACAATAAGTACAAACCTCCAACTACATGGATCGTGTGCGTGTACGTGTTATGTGCGTACATACATTATGCACTGGATCGTGTGCGCATGGGTATGTAAGAACCCGCGTGGCTTTTCATATTCTTCCATTGAGTGCCGATTCGCGTGTGACTCTGTGCCTTATATCCGCCGTTCCGTTTTCTTGCTATCCTGCGCGCGGCTCCGTAACCCTATCGGCCACTACTTATTAGGCCACGCGATACTGGCAGGGTCTTTTTTTGCATAAATGTGTGCGTGTGGGGGTTGTGTGTATGTATATGTGCGTGTGTATATATATATATTTATATATATATATATATATATATATATATATATATATATATATATATATGTATGTATTTATATATATATATATATATATAATATATATATATATATATATAACAACACAACATCACATAGGTAGATAGATAGATATTGATATAAAGAGAGAGTAGAATGAGAGAGAGAGAGAAGCAGAGAAGAGAGAGAGAGAGAGAGAAGAGATAGTAGAGAAGAGAGAGAGAGAAGAGAGAGATAATTAAGAGATGAAGCGATAGACGAACGACGAGCAAATAGAGATAGATATGAAAAGAGAGAGAGAGAGAGAGAGAGAGAGAGAGAGAGAGAGTGAGAGAGAGAGCAGAGGAGAGAGAGCGCGAGAAAGAGAGAGAGAGCGAAAAGAGAAAAGGGCGAGAGAGACAGTGAGAGTGAGAGAGATCGAGAAGAGCAAGAGAGAGCAAGAAAGATCGAGAGTGAGCCACACCCAAGAGAGAGAGAGAGAGAGAGGACGAGAGAGCACGAAAGAGAGAAAGAGCAAGAGAGAGAGAGAGAGAGAGAGAGAGCGCCAAAGAATGCGCGAGAGAACGAAAAAAGGCGAGATCGTACGAAAGAAAGAGAGAGACAGGGCGAAAGGGAGAGAGAGAGAGCGCGCGAGATTGAGCGAGAGCGAGCGAGAGAGAGCGAGATTGTGCGAGAGTGAGCGAGAGACCGTGGTTGAGACCGAAAGAAATGCATCAGCCTAAAGAAAATCATTAATAATATGACCGGCACAACCTCCCTACAACAGGCCTGTCATTGGTCGCTGGAAAAATTGCAGTGCGCTCCCATTGGTCGGAAAAGCTGCTTATAAAGTACCGCCTTTTTTTCCCCCCGTCCTTGTTTGCGCTTCTTCGTTCCATGTCGAGAACGATTGAAACACGCGAATAAAAGCGAATAAAGGCATGGAATAATAAACATAAACAAAAAAACAAACAAAAAAAAGAGAAGAAAAAACAGACCAACATATAAATGGTAAAATAATGGAAGAGAAATACTCTATATTTGTATGTATATATTGTGGATATATTTTAGTTTCCGTGATGACGTGTTTCGGCCAGACCAGAACGCGCTTATTCCAAACAGATTTGTTGATATTTTGATAAACAAAAAGGGGGTAGCCCGAGGGATCATATGTATAAACCATTTGTATATAATGTATATAAAGAGGATATTTCAGGAGAGGAATATATTAAGGGAATTCACGAACAAAATCAATTAGGGTGTTTTTTTTCTCTAACTATCATTATATAGATTTTTGAGATTTTCGAGATACCAGAAGGATGAAAGAAATCTCTAAAGGCAGTTAAAGTAAAATGATTATTTAGTGGTCGGAGGGAATGGTTCTGTGTACACAAGGCTCCTCGGATTAGAATCTTGGCGAATTTGTGTCGAGAAAGTAAAAGTTACTGAATAATAATGTTCCACACTTTAGTGTTTCATGCAATATGCATGTAAACACACCACGCATAATATACATACATATTGTGTGTGTGTGAATACAAATATAGATGTGTATATACATATACTTATACACACACACACACACACAAACAGACACACACACACACACACACACACACACACACACACACACACACACACACACACACACACACACACACACACACACCACACATATATATATATATATATATATATATATATATATATATATATATATATAATATATATATATATAAATATGTATATATATATATAAATATATATGATATAATATACATATAATATAAATATATATATATAAGTATATATATGTAATATACATATACATACAATATATATATATATATTTATACATAATAATATATATACATACATATATATATATTTATAACATAATACATATATATATATATATATACATATATATATATATATATATATATATATATATATATATGTGTGTGTGTGTGTCTGTGTGTGTGTGTTATGACAGAAATAATAGTAATGGTAGTAATAATTATTACTTATCTTATTTTATCAGGTTAAAATTAGCATTACCATTAAGATTATAATTGTTATTATCAGTATCATTATTAGTATTGTTATCGTCATTATTATCATTAATGATATTATCATCAATATCATTATTTTGCTTTTCATTATTATTATTATTATCAATATCATTGTTATCATTATAATTTCTATCCCCATATTTATTACCATTAACATTAATACTATCATTATCATTGTTATCATCACCATCATCATCTTCAGGCAACTAGCTAGGAGGAGACAGAGAGAGAGAGAGATAAGGTAGACAGAGGAAGACAGGAAGAAAGTGAGACAGCCGAGCAAAGGGAGAGAAAAGAAGATAGACAACAATAAAGAAGAAAATAAGAGAGACAGGAAGCTAGACAGCGAGTGAAAAGAGAAAGAGAGAGAGTAAAAGAGACAAACAGCTTGAAAGAGGGAGACAGAAAGGAAACGAGACAAACAGAAAGAGAGAGACAGAAGGAAAATGAGACAAACAACTAGAAAGAGAGAGACAGGAGGAGAATGAGACAGCCCGGGAGAGGGAGTCGGTGGTCACTCAAGCCTCTGTCACTGGAATGTTGCTGATTCATCCCGTAGAGTAAAGCCAGCGCTCTCGAACAGCACCATGTTTTCCAAAGTATTTCAACCTCAATTCATTATGAAAGTCTGATTTCATTTGATTTTCTCGTCCGTCTATATATAATATATATATATATATATATATATATTATATATATAATATATATATATATATATATATTGTATATATGCATATATATATATATATATATATATATATATATATATATATATATATATATATATATATACACTATATATTTGCATATATGTATGTATGTATGTATATATAAACTGCATATAGATTATTATTCTTGTTTATATATTCATGATTGTTATAAATTTGTCCTTCTCTGTACCATAACCCATCTTGTAAGCCCGCATCCCCTGCTCCCCTTTTAGAATGTTTGTGTGTTTGCCCTCAATTTAGTCAATAAAGCACTCCCCTCCTCTCCCCTCCTTCCCCCCTTCCCCCCTCCCCTCCCCTCCCCCCCGTTTAAGTCCTCATCCTCATCTCTCTTCCCTTTCCTTTCCCTCTTCTCTGTCCCTTTCTATTTCCCTTCCCCTTTTCTCATATTCTTTTTCTATCTCTCCTTCTCTTCCCTCTATTCCGCCCCTTTCCTTCGTTTTCCCCTTTCTCTCTCTCACCTCCCTTACCCCTCTCTTACGCGTAACTTATAACAAATAAACGTTTTCTTTTTTTCTTTATTCCTTTTTTTAGAAGATCGTACATGTATTTCACACTGTCGGACAAGAATATTTTAAGCCAGTAGAAAGAGGGAAAGAAAAAGCGATAAAAAGAGAGAGAAAAGGAGAGAGAAAGGTAAAAAAAAAAGAAAAACAGAAAACGTAAGAGAACAGTGCCTTCAAAGCTCTGTCCATAATTACCGCTCTTAAACTTGGTCTAATTGTAATGAGGAGGAACAGAAATTGTCCACTGTCGAGTTAATGCCTCGTGTGTTCCCCAGTCGCCATTACCCGAGGCCCCGCCCCTCCAACCGTGACGTCACCGCCCACGTCACGGAATTGCGTCATACATTGTTTACATTCCCATCGACGCGCGCTATTGGCTGTTTCGAGGGGGCAATGCGGCGTTGCTGATTGGCTATTTCAAACGAGGAGGAAGAGAGTATGAGAGAGAGAGAGAGAGAGAGATGGTGGGGGGAGGGGGGGATGAAAGGGAAGGGGGGGGAGGGGGAAAGGAGGTTAATATGCACGCCCGAACTCGATTCTGTTGTTTCGCTTCACAAAATGTAAAATCAATAAGATGCAGGGCGGGGGATTGGAGTGTGGGGGAGGGGGAGGGGGGGAGGGAGGCGAGGGACGAAAGATACTCACAGTCAATATGTGTTCGTTTTTTTTTTTTCCTTTCTTTATTCGTTCCTTGTATCTGCTTCGTTGTTTATTTAATAATTAGGAAAAGGGATCTAAAGATGTTAATTTTATTCATTCGTTTTTTTGTGGTGTGTTTTAATCTTTTTCTTTTCTTTTCTTTCTTCTTTTTTTCTTTTTTCTTCACCATTTTTCTATCTCATTGTCTGTCTGTCTCTAATTTTTAAGTGATGTATGAATATGTTGGCCTATACACACACCACACACCACACAACACCACACACCACACACAACAACACACACACAAAACACACACACACACCATATATATATATATATGATATATATATATAGATATATATATATATATATATAAACATACATTATAATATATATATAATATATAATATATATATATATATATAATATTATATATATATATATTTTATGTATGTATATTACATGTATACACCACCACACACACCCCACAAAACACACACACACCACACACATATATATATATATATATATTATATATATATTATTTTATATAATATATATATATTATATATATATATATTATGTGTGTGGGGTGTGTTGTGTGGGTGTGTGTGGGTGTGTTGGTGTGTGCGTGTGTGTGTGGTGTGTGTATTTATGTATATGTTTATGTACATAATAAAATACAAAACTGTAAATATAATTTTTTCGATTTTTTCGTTTTTGTTTTTGACTGATTCGGAAGGCACGAAAAAAAAAATTAAATCAAGGAAATTAGGTAATGATGATGATGATGATGATAACAATAATAGTAATAATAATAATAATAATAATAGCAATAATAACAACAAGAATAATAATAAAAATGATAACGATAATAATAATAATTATGATAATGATAATAATAATTATGATAATAATAGAAATAATAAAATCATAATTTTGATAATGATGATGATAATAATATAGTAAATAATCATAACAAAAACAATAAAATAATTATAATCACAATGATTATAAAAATGATATTATGAAGAACAGCAGTAATAAAATAATTATATTGACAATAATCATTATAACAATAAATTAAACGATAATAATGATAAAGATGCTAGTGATAACAACAACGATCATAATAAAATAGTAATGACAATGATAGTGATAAAAACAATAACAATAAAAGAACCATGATAATAACAATTATACTGATAATGATAATAATCATAATATTAATAATAGTATATAATAGGATAATATGAATGATTATCATGATAGCAGTAAATAACAAAAAAAATATATATATTATTTTCATCTGCATACTTATAATAATCATCTATCAGTTCTTGCCATACGCTTTTATACATATCGATATCATCCATTAAAATCGCACAATAAAATTTTCCTATTCGATATCTATTCAAAGAAAACGGGAGACCCAACACCGGTCCACATGACGTTATAGAAAACGGAGTGTCAGCGTGGAGGAGCCTTGCATCATAGAAAACGGGATCTCGTTGAGTCTGCATTATGCCTCTGAGCGAAACAGTAAAAATTACCTGTTATAAATTTGAAGTGGGATATTAGGAACATTAAACTTATTGTCGAATCAAAGGAGAAGAGATATAAAGAGACATTTAAGAGACGACTAACGACATCTTGAAGACACGCGAAGATTCCTCATTAAAAAAAGAAAAAGAAGAGAGTGAAAATAGAGACAAGGAAAAAAGACGTTGAGAAGGAAATTTAAACAAAAAAAAGAAAAAAAATAAAAA
>NC_051391.1:5728468-5730667 GCF_015228065.2 Penaeus monodon | reverse complement strand
ACCCCAAAATAAACCCTTTGTCCGTAGCTCTTTATGGTGAGGGGAGGGGGGAGGGAGGTGAGCAGGGGGGGGGGGGAGGCAGGGGGGGGGGGGGGGGGGGGGGGGAGAAGGGAAGGGGGGAGGGGATAAAGGGGAGTGGGGGAGGGGGGGGGGATAAACCCGGGGGGGTTTTGTAAAAGGGGGGGTTGAGGAAAAAGGGGAGGTAACGGAGGGGGGTATGGGGGGGGGGGAAGGGGGGGAGGGACAGGGGGAATACGGGGGGTAAGAGGGGGAAAAGGGGGAGGGCGGGGGGGGAAGAAGGGGAGAGAGAAGAGAAGAGGAAGAGAAGAGAGGGGAGAAGGAGAGAAGGAGAAAAGAGAAAAAACAGAGAAAGGAGGAAAAAAAAAGAAAAGAAAAAAGGGAGGAAAAAATAAGGAAAAAGTAGGGGGGAAAAATCGAGAGCGAACCTAAGCGGGATTTTAGAAAGGAAAGAAAGAAAAGGGAAAATAGAGAGAAAAATAAGAAAGAAAAACGACGATGTAACTGAGGGGGGAGAAAGGGGGGAAAGGGAAAAGGGGATGTAAGGAAGGGGGAGGGAAGGGGGAGGGGGAGAAATGAGGGTATGTGGTGATGACAAAGACAAAAATGATGTCTCATATAATAATGACAGTTATGATTACATTGATGACAAGGGAAGACAGAAACGGGAATCATTTCTATAATAATGATAATGATGAAGATTACATCGATAAGATAATACTACCTGATAATATTAACAGTATTAGTATGATAGTGTTTTCATATTATTTCGGCCATTGATTGTCATCAACAATACGCAATGAAAGAAATAACTTCATGTACTGAAATGTACAACTATTTGTCTCAAAAAAAGCCATCAATATACAATTATGTTATCTGTTTCTATCTCAATACCTTTTCTTTGTACATTATCTGTTTCTGTGTATCTCTGAATTGATTTTTTTTTCGGTTTTAAATGTACTCAATGTTAATTTTTTTTTGAGTTATCAGTTTCTATAAGTTTATTTCATGTGCATTTTTTTCTCTCTGTTTATCTTTGTATGTGTCTGTCTCTATCTCTTTCTGTTTGTCTGTTTGTCTGTTTGTCTGTCTCTTTTTCTTCTCTCATACTATCTTGTCTTTCATTCCCTCTCCTTTGCACACCCTAGCCTCTCTCTCTCTCTCTCTCTCTCTCTCCTCTCCTTCCTTTTTTTCTCTTTCTCTCTCTCTCTTCCCCTCCTCTCTCTCTCTCTTCTCTCTCCCCCTCCCCTCCCCCCCTCCCTCCCTCCCCCCCCCCCTCCCCCTCCCTCCCTCCCTCCTTCCCCCCTCCCCCCCCCTCCCCCCCCTTTTCCTCCCCCCCCTCCCCCCCCCCTCCCCCCTCCCCTGCCTCCCCCCCTCCCTCCCTCTCCTCCAATCCCTCCCCCCCCCATCCCCCAATGTCCCTTCCGGCGACAAAGGCAACCCGACCACTTTAAAGCGGGAATTGCAAATGACGGAGCAATAACAGGCCGTGAAATCAAACAGGTTGCAACCTACTTCTTGCAAAGGCCAAATTGGCGGGTGGGACCGAGGCAAGGACGGCGATTCGATGGGCGTTCGCGTAGGGAGAGAGAGGCATGCATGCGTCTGCGGGGTTTTGCGAATCCGGCATGCGAACGCGGACCCAGGGTGAAGAGGGGTGGGGTTGGGGTGAGGAGGGGGAAGGGAGGGGGACACTTCGCTGTTTGTTCCTCGTTTGGTTTTCGTTATTTTGCTTGTTGATTTACGTGTCTGTTTGTCTGTTTCGTTTTTTGTTTTTTCGTGTTTTTTTTTTGTTTTTTTTTGTTTTTTGTTTTTTGTTTTTTGTAATCTGTGGGTCTCGTTTATGTGTTTGTGTCTGTCTCACTGTCTGCCTGTATGTTTCTCTCTCTCTCTCTTTCTCCCTTTCTCTCTCTCTCTCTCTCTCTCTCTCTCTCTCTCTCTCTCTCTCTCTCTCTCCCTCTCTCTCCCCTCTCCCTCCCTCTCTCTCTCTCTCTCTCTCTCTCTCTCGTTCCTATCTTGCCTCTTCATCTCTCTTTCTCTCTCTCTCTTTCTTTCTTTTACCTTCAAACTGGCGGTGTCTCTTGTTGGATGATGTATCAACCGGTGATTGGTGATTGATGAGGACAGGTGGCATGCGACCAGGAGGAGGGAAGGAGGGAGGAGGAGCAGGGGAGGAGGAGG
>NC_051391.1:5715968-5718468 GCF_015228065.2 Penaeus monodon | reverse complement strand
AACAGACGAGTGGTCGCAGCAGGTGGTCGTTGCGCAGGTACTGTTACCTAATCCTGAAAATCCTTGAAGACGACGCCGCTTCTTGTCTTGATTCGACAGCTTAATGAAACGGCGTCGAAAGGGGTTGGGCCTTTCTTCCATTTTTTTTCGTCTTTTTTCTTCTTTTTCTTTTTCTTTGCCTTCTTATTCTTCTCTTTCTTCTTCTTATTATTATTGTTATTATTATTATTCCTCTTCTTTTTCTTCTTCTTCATTTTTTCATCTTTTTTTTTTCTTTTCTTTTTTTCTACTTCTTTTTCTTCTTCGGATTTTCGTCTTTTTCTTCTTCTTTTCTTCTTCTTCTTCCCTTTCTCCTTATTTTGTTTCGTTATTCTTATCTATTTACTTTTTATTAGCCTTTCCTTCTGTTATTTTTTCTTTCTTTTTCTTCTTCTCCTTTTTCTCCTCATTTTCTTTCCTTATTCTTAAATATTTTCTTCATATGTTCCCTCTTACAATTTTTTTCTCTCTCTAGTTCTTTATTTTCTTCCTCCTCTTCTTCTCCATTCTTCTTCGTCATCACCATCTTCTCCCTCAAAGAAATAAGAAAATTGGTTGGAGGAGACGAAGAGAAGAGAGAAATAGAATAAGGAAGAAGAGAAGATTAAGAAAAGCAAAGATAACAGAAGTAAAAAGAAGGAGAAGGAATGAACAAGGAAGAGGAGGGAGAAGAAAGAAGGTAGAAGAGAGGAAGAGAGGGAGTAGGCACCCCCTCCCCTCTCCCACCCACCCCCGTAAACACTGATATTAAACATAGAGCTTAAGAGCGTTTAATTTGGCTAAAGTAAACATTGTACAAACTACGACAAAGGAGCTAAAGCTTTTGTCTGTCGCTTGGCATTTTTTTTTTTTTTTTTAACTCCTTGAGATTTTCTTGAGTTTTTTTTCTCCATGTTTTTCCGTAAGATTTCCAAACCCCTTTTTTACTTTTTCATTTTTTTTTTTTCGTTCATCTATTTTGTGTTGTTTCATATTCAATTTATTTCCACGCCCTCCCCCCCTTTTTTTTACCATTATCTTGTGTGGCCTTTATGACGATATATTAATACTAGAATTAACACTATTTCGGAAATTATTTTAACACTCAAGCAAAATATCAGACTAGAACTAATACCAAATACCAAGTATTACTAATATCCAGGTCATTATCAACACTAATAGCAAGGTTGATATCAATGTTGATATTAATTGAACACGAACGGTTTCGCTAACATAACAACCCCGAAAGGTAGCTCGGAATAACACCAATAAAGTCGCGATCTTTATATATATTTAGATTTACGAAATTCGTTTGCCTCTCGTGCTGCAGAGAAAGCGGAAAGAGAGTAACAGAAGAAGGGAAATTCGCTCGTCAAGAAGTACTCGATAAGGGTGAAAGTAGCTTGCCCCAAAGCTTACCTACCCGGCATGGGGGAAGTAAAGTGCTACAAAATGCACGAGAAGTTCGGGTGCGCACGTTTGAGTTGTGCAGGATTTTGCTGTTGTTTAAAGTTTGCTAAATCAACATGGCCTTTCCTTATAGAATCTGTGTCGTATAATATTCTCTTCTCGCTCTCTCTCTCTCTCTCTCTCTCTCTCTCTCTCTCTCTCTCTCTCTCTCTCTCTCTCTCTCTCTCTCTCTCTCTCTCTCATCTCTCTTCTCTCTCCTCTCTCCTCTCTCTCTCTTCTCTCTTTCTCTCTCCTCTCCTCTTTCTCTCCTCTCTTCTCTCTCTCTCTCTTCTCCTCTCTCCTCTCTCTTCTCTTCTTCTTCTCTTCTCTTCTCTCTCTTCTCTCTCTCTCTCTCTCTCTTCTCTCTCTCTCTCTCTCTCCTCTCTCTCTCTCTCTCTCCATTAATCCTTTTCTCTTCCTCCTTCCAATAATATATCAAATAATCAAACAAAGATCCTGTTTTCTTTTGAACAAACAACAACAACAAAAATGAAATCAGGCAAACAAACTATCAAAATATAAAACAGAAGAATGAAAAGAAAAAAAAAAGAAAATGTTAGGCCATGATATTTTTTAGTTTGAACCCCACAAACTTTAGCCCGGAAAAACAATTTAAAAATTTTAAACAAAGTTAAAGCTGTTGAAAGGTTCCCAAAGGTTTTTTTCTCGAAAAAAACTTTGCCAAATTGTCAACTCGTATCGACAGTCAAGAATAGGGGACACTACGGTATCTTTTTTTTTTTTTTTTTTTTTTGAGGGGGGAGGGGTGAAGAGGCTCATGGGGTGGGGGGAAGGGGGTGGTTGGATCGGTTTTTTAGCTGGGGGGGGGGGGAGATAAGTGTGTTGTAAGCGTTTGTGGAGTTGCCTTAACGCATATATGGGCATGTAGGCTCGCGCGCACGTACACGCACACATTCACATTCATATTCACATACACACACACAAGCACATACACACATTAATACATAATTGGCCATGGGTTTATACATATAATAATATAATATAATATAATAATTATATAAAATATATATTA
>NC_051391.1:5690968-5693468 GCF_015228065.2 Penaeus monodon | reverse complement strand
GGTCGTCCGGCCGCCGTGCCCAGTGACCGGGCGAGCGAGGGCTCTGGGCGCCGCCCGCCACTCCCGCCCGCGGCTCGACCCCACCCCTACGTCCACCGCAGCTGCGGCCGCGCACACACGCACATGGGCACGTACACACACGTACACACCGTCGCGCGCGGCCCGTCCATCCGCCGCGTTTTTGCATACAAGCACATGTTGAGCTTCAATGGGCGCCGTGACTCGGCTCGATTGATCGCCGGCCAGCGAGGGGAAGGCGGCCGTGATGGCGGCAAAAAAGGGCAGAAAAAAGGCCGGCCCAGTCCTGACGGCGGCCGGGCCTCCGCTCACTCACCTCCTCCTCCGTCAGCTCGCCCTTCGTCAGCTGTCGTCCGCCCTCCGTCAGCAGAGGCGCCTCCGCCGCCGCCGCCTCCGCCGCCGGGAGTGTCTCCCTGATGCTCCCGCCACGCTCCGAGCCAGACTAATTACTGGTACAATGCTCTAATCTCCTTACTGCGTTAATTGCCTACATTCTCCTTATAATTAAGATGGCGCCGAATGCCCTGGCATCTGGCGGTTGCAGCGGGAACTAGCGGCGTTGCATCAATAATCCATTCAGCGGCGGTATCAAATCTCGGACTCGTCGCCATGGCAACGGTTGCCGTGGCGACGGCGGCCGCTCTTCGCCGCAGTTCCGCGAGGGCGCCACCGCCAGGCAGGTCCTCGCACATGCTGGGTCTTGAAAAAATAGATAGATAAACAAATAAATACATATCCTAATTCGTAACTTTTTTCCTCTCTCTTTTCCTTAAATTTTTGCCGTGTGTTCCCCTCTCCTTTTCCCTCTCTCTCTCTCCTTCGTCCCCCTCTTCCCCGTCATTATTTCCTCGTCGCATTCGTCCCTCCCGCAACCCAGCGCCGGACTGCGGTGCGGGACGTGGGAGGCGCCCGTCGGCTCTCTCGCGGCGCCGCAAGTCCGCCCCTCGGCCGCTGCGGCTGCCGCACCGGCCCGCTCCGTGGGGGGTTGGGGCAGGGGAGGGGACGGGAGGGGAGGAAGGGGTGGTTGGGGGCGAAGGGCATAAGGCAAAAGTATTCCAGGAGGGAGGGAGGGAGAGAGGAGGGGTATGGCAAAGAGGGAGGGAGGGAGGGGAGGGCGGGAATATGGCAAAGGGGGTAGGGAGGGAGGGAAGGGGTATGGGCAAAGGAAGAGGGAGGGAGGGAGGGAGAAGGAAGGGGAGCACGAGGGAAGGGAGGGAGGGGGGAAGGGGACCACGCCGCCAGCTGCAACATTGCAAAGTAACGGCAAGAGCGAGGCTACCCCTTCCTCCACCCCACCCCACACCCCACATCATGCCGCACCACCTGCCCTTCTCCCCCCCTCTCCCCCCCCTCTCCCACCACACACCTAAGAGAACCTCCTTGCTATTAGCAGCCAATGCTCTATCATTACATAATTACGGAAGAATAAAGTAAAATTAATAGATATAAAAATGATAGTAATGGTACTCACGCTGGTATTTATATTTGATTACTCTTAAGGTAAGTATCTACCATAGTGAATAAATCTGATAAGGCATAATTGCGCTAATGATGATAAAGGTAATGAGGAGGAATTTAATGATAACAGAAGTGATAACAAAAGTAATACAAAGGATAATGTACTTCTTTGATTAAATAATGATGTGATGGGAATGAATGATGAATACTAATGATAATGATGGAAATGGTAATGTAGAAATGATAATAATGATGATGATAACACTGCAATCTATACCAACATTATCAATGTAACGAAAGCAGCGATACCATAAGAAATATGTAGTAAATAATGTTCAATAAAAAATATCCATTATGATATAGTAATAGCAAAAAATCAGAATGATAGAATTAATAGCAATGATGATGATAATGATAATAGTTGACTGTGATGATGATAAGATGATAAATGATGAATAGTAATTACAACAAAAATAACAATATAAAAAAAATATATAATCCTGAGAATATTAATGACATCAATAATGATAAAAATAAAAATTATAAAAAAATCAATAATTATAAAAACGTGGATAATAAAAATGATAATAGCAAAAGATAATGATAGCAATAATGTTACGATGATAATAATAATAATGATAAAATAATGATAATAATAATAATAATAATAATAATAATAATAACAATGATAACAAAAATAATAATGATAATAATGATAATAATTATAATAATAATAACAATAATAACAATAAAAATAATAATATTTATAATAATAACAATAATAATAATAATAATAATAATAATAATAATAATAATAATGATAATAACAAACAATTATTATGATATTAATAATATACTAACAATGATAATGATAATAATAACATTAATAATAACAGTAATAATAACAACAAGAACAATAATGATAATAATAATAATAATAATAATAATAATAATAACAATAATAATAATAACGATAGTGATAATGATGATGATATCTATAATAATAATAATAATAATAATAATA
>NC_051391.1:5654285-5661785 GCF_015228065.2 Penaeus monodon | reverse complement strand
ATAATAATAATGATAATAATAATAATAATAATAATAACAATAATAATAATAATAATAATAACAACCACGATAATAAAGATAATCGTAATAACAATATCAGTTCACTCGTTCCTTGGTTCAAAGTCGGATCACCATTCCCGCAGGCAGTCACAAGCAGCGAATTCAGTACAAGCCATAGTGAAGCCTTTGCCTCGATTTTCACACTCAGCACACTTGGAGATGCGACGGAGTGATAAATCCGGATAAGCTTTTCCTTTTTCTTCGTCTGGCTCGCTCGCTCTTGCTTCATTCCTTCTTGTTTTGTTTTGTTTTGTTTTTTGATGGGGTGGATGATGGTTGGTTGTTGTTTGTTGATTTTTTTTTCTTGTTTTTTTTTCTTTTTTTCTTTGTGTCTGTTTCTCTGGGTTTTTTTTTTCTGTCTCTGTCTGTCTCTTTTTCTTTCTCTTTCTCGCTTTCTCTTTCTCTTTCTCTCTCTTTCTCTCTCTCTGCCTTCCTCTCTCTCTCTCTTCCCCCCCCCTCTCTCTCTCAGTTTCTCCCTCCCTCACTCACTTCCTCTCCCTCTCTCTCGTTCTCTCTCCCTGACTATACTCATCCCACTCTGTCCGCTCCTCTCCCCCACACCTTCACTTTATATTTAAAAAGAAATTGTCCCAAACGAACGACTTCCTGCAAGAATGACTTTGCTTTTTTATATATCTATACAGAGGACGAGAAACATCTGTCTACCGAGTCTAACGCTTAAGCAGTGTGTGTGCGGGTGTTATTGCGTCATTACACTCTTGGACGTTTGCTAATGATACCTGCTCTTTTTTTTGAGATAGGGGGAGGGGGGGGTAAGGGAGAGGCTTCGTAGAGGGTGGGGGGTGAAGAGGGGGGAGGGAAGAGGGGAAGGAGGAGGAGAGAAGAGAGGGGGAGGGGAATAAGAGGAGGAGAGAGAGGATGAAGGAGGTGGGTTTCTGCCGAAGGATGTCGAGTGTAGTTCGCTAGCGCTGGGTGGAAGTGGAGGAGGTAGGTTTCCTGAGCGTCCGTGCTTGCGTCCGTGCCTGCGTCCGTGCTTGCCGACGGCGGCGGGCGAGCGGGGAGCTGGGGCCGTGGCGGATTCTGCAGGCAGTGGGAAAGTTTTTTCATAATTGATCTGTTTACCTTCTTTTTCCTTTGTGTTTATTTTATTCTAATTTTATTTGTTTGACTATTTTCGTGTTTATACAATTGTTTATTTGTTTACTTGTTACTTTTATATTAGCATAATATTGTCATTCATTCGCTTAACGATATGAACAGATTTACGACACACACGCACAAACACACACAAACACACACACACACACACACACACACACACACACACACACACACACACACACACACACACACACACCACACACGCAAATAAACACACACATAGATATGTGTACATAAACAAATACCCACTCGCTAGGGTAATATATTTCCATATGATCAATATATTTGTTCATTCGTATATTTGTAAATGAAAATCTTTAAAATTCATTGATTTTTTATTGCACTACACGCAGCATAGTAAACGCACGTAACTATACAAATTATGACATGCAAATATCAATTAAACACTATACGAAAATACTACGCATATCATAATTCAACGTCATTCCGAAAGTAATAAAATTTCACTGATCAATTATGTAGTATGATTAATATTGCTTCCAAGTTTAGTGTTTAACCCGTGACACCCGCAGTGAAATGTTTCTCACGCACCGAAGAATACTGATGATCAACACTCAAATATCCTTTAGAATAATATCTAGATTTATGGTGTTGGGTGACTGTCTGTATTTATATATTATCGTGGATATGAATAACCATATATATGAAAAAAAATATTTACATAAACGTTCGTATCAACACATATCCACTCGCACACACACGCACACAAACACAAGCATACAAGCACAGACACACAAACACACACACAAATGCAAACACACACACACTCACTTCTACAACCACACACACACACAGACACATACACACACACACACATGTGTGTGTATGTGTATGTATATATAATATATATATATATATATATATATAATATATATCATATTATATATATATGTTTATTTATTAGATACTATATATTTTATATATATATATGTATTATTTATATATTATATATATATATATATTTATATATATTATTATATAACACACACAATATATACCTAATATATGTATATATATATATATATAATATATATATATATATATATATAGATATATATGTAATATATATATGTATTCTATCCTAGTATATGTGTATATATAGTATATATATATATATTATAATATATATATTATATAATATATATATATACATACTAAATAAATAAATAAATATATATAGATGTATATTATTATATAATATATATATCTATATATATATATATATATATATATATATCTATATACATTTATATTCTGATATATATATATAATATCGCTATATATATATCTATAGATATCTACTGTATATATATATACATATATATCTTTATATATATCTATCTCTATATATATAATTATCCATATCTATTTCATATCATATATGGTATATTATATATATATATATACTATATATACTATATAATAGTATAATACACATATTATATATATATATATATAATATATATTAATATTATATATATATATATATATATACACACACACCATATATCTGTATATATGTATCTATATATATATATTATATATATATAATTATCTATTCTATATATATCTCCTATTCTAAAATTACATTAAAAAACTAATTAAATATATATATTCTATATCTTTATGTGTCTATATATAAATATGTAATTATCCATCCCATATATATTCTATATAATAATATATATCTCCTATTATATTATTAAAAGTCATTTTTAATCCCTTTCTACCATATATAATCACATGATATATATATTCTATATATATCTATATATATATATTATATCTATATGTATATCATACATATCTATATTATATTATATATATATATAATATCATATATATATATATATATTTATGTAGACTATTCCTCTATGTATACTATTCTGTATCTATATTATTCTATATATATATATTATCTCTCTATATATTCTAATATATATCTATATATCTCTCTCTCTCTCTATATCTATCTTATGTCTCTATATAATAATACCATATATCTTGTAATCATATATCTCTATCTATCGCTCATATTATATATATATATATATATATATTATATATATATATATATATAATATATATATATATCTGTGAGTGTGTGCTGTTTATCCCTCTATCCCTCTCTCTTTATACATCTTAAAGCTATATAAAATACATTTAAATAAAGATATACTTACATGTATGTATGTAAGTATATATATATATACACATACGTATATATTTATGTATTTATTTATTTATTTATTTATTCATACATACCTACACACATATATCTTTATTTCAATATATTGTATTATAGTTTTATAGATAAATAAAGAGAGATGGATATTTTATAAACATACACCACACACACACACCAATACATATATATATAGATATATATATATATCTATTAATATATATTAGTATATTTATATATATATACATATATAAATAATATACTACATTATATATATAGATATATCTATATATCGATATATTATTAGAATAATATCTATATCTACTATTTATTATATATACATAATATATCTCTAATTATCTATATATAGTAATATATCTATCTATATAATATATATCTACAACAAAAACCATATACATATATGCTGTATATATGGATTTCTATCTATATCTATTACTGAAATATATATGTATCTTTATTATTATATATATATATATATATCTAATATATCTACCTTTATATTATACCAACATCTATTAACATTCTATATAGATAGTATATCTATATCTCATATATCCTCATCTATCTATATATATCTATAATATCTATATATTCATGTTATCTAGCTCTCTTTCATTTTTATCTATCTATCTCATATACGCTATCCATATATATATTACCATACTATAATATATTAATATATATATACTCATCAATATATTAATTATATTATCTATTATAAATATGTAGATACACACCACAAACGCACCTATACATACTAGAAATATTTGACAAATATATATATTATATATATATATATATATATATATATCATATCTATATATATATAGATATATATATCTATAGATATGTATATACTATATATTTATCTTATTACTATATATATATATACTATATATATATATATATATGTATCTATATATGAATAAATATATATATAAATATATAAATATAAATTATTAAATATATATTATATGATTATATATATATATATATATATATTATTATATATATATGTCTCTATATCTATGGTTCTATATCTTATGTATATATGTATATCTAAATAAATATATCTATATACCGTATCTATATACACCCTCTATATATTATCTATTATCTATTCTACCTCCTACTATATCTTATCTCTATTCTCTCTAATATCCCTATATATATCTCTCTATCTCTCTATCTATTATAGAATCTATAATATATCACTAATTCGATATATAGACACACCCACCACACACCCCCCACCCAACCCACCCACACACACACACCCCACACCTCGATATATAATATATCATCTATATCTACTATATATATATCTATATATACTATATACATATACCAGCTAATATCTAGATCTATATCTTATATCTATACTCATATCTACTATATATATCTATACTCTATTATATAACTCTCCTCTTTATCTAGCATCCTCTCGATATATATCTCTTCCTTATCTCCTCATATATATCTCTATTTACTATATATAACTGCTTTATCTCTATGCTATCATCAATCTATCTCTCTCTATATATATCTATCTCCTTCGCATATCTGTGTTTATCTGTATCCCTCCTCTCTCCTCTCTCTCTCCTCTATCTATCTCTACCTATCTCCATATCTCATATATCTATCTCTCTCATCTCTATCCATCTCTCCCTATCATCTCTCTCCATCTCTCTCTCATCTCTGTCTAGATACCTATATATACTTCTCATATCTACCTGTACTCTCGCTCTTCTCTACCCTGTATCTCTCTTCTCTATCTCTCTCTCTCTCTCTATCATCTCTCTATCTCTCTCTCTCTCTCTCTCTCTCTCTCTCTGTACTTTGTATCTCTTCTCGCTCTATACTCTCTCTCTATATCCTCCTATCTCTCTCTCTCGCTTCTCTCTGCTTTCCTCTACTCTTCTCTCTCTCTTGCGCTCTCTCTCTCTCCTGCTCTATCTCTCTCTCATCTCTATCTTCTCTCCTCTCTCCCTCTCTCCCCTCCCTGTCCCTCCTCTCTCTCCCCCCCCTCTCTCTCTCTATCTGTGTGTACTCTTTTCTCTCTCCCTCACTCGTTCTCTCTCCCCCCTTCCTCTCCTCCTTTCTTTCTCCCCCTCTCTCTCTCTTCGATACTCTTTCTCTCTCTCTCCTCTCTCCTCCTCCCTCTCTCGTCTTCTCTCTCTCTCTCTCATCCTCCCTCTCTCTCTCTCTCTTTCTCCTCCTCATCTCTCTCTCTCTCGCTTCTCTCTCTCTCTCGCTCTCTCTCTCTTCCCTTCTATCTCCTGTCTATTCTCTAGATACTCTCTCATCACCTATGTATATCTACCTATCCTCTCTCTCTCTCTCTCTCTCTCTCTATCACTATATCTATCTATATCTCTCTCTCTCCTACTCCTCTCTTCTCTCTCTATCTCTCTCATTCTCTCTCTGTGCTCTATCTCTATCTATCTCTATCTATCTCTAGTCTCTATCTCGCTCTCTCTCTGTATCTCTCTCTCTCTGCTCTCTCTCTCATCTGCTCTCTCCCCTCTGTCTCTCTCTAGTCTACTCTATCTCCTCTCTTCTCTATCTCTCTATCTATCTCTATATTCTCTACTCCCATATCGGTGTCTACTCTAGAGAGATTGTATATACGTATGTACCCTCTATACTGTCTCTCTTGTTTGTGTCATCTATCACGGTGTCTGTGTCTACTCGATAACTATATCTATACCTCTATCTCTATCTCTCTCTCTCATACTCTCTTCTATTCGTAATCTCTCTCTATATATAGATATTAGCCTCGATAGATAGATCCTAGCTCGCTCCTAGATAGATCATCGCTAGATAATACGCTTGCTACGTCGATAGCTCGCTTCTCTTGTAAGCTCGCATATGTGTGTGTGTAATCCTAAGTATATATCTATATATCTATCTATATATCTATATATATCTATATATATCTCTCTACATACATATATCATATCTCTATATATCTTATCTACTCTGTATAGGTGTATCTATTAAATACACACACCGAAAAATATGTGATAATTATATCTACATAGATATTAGTATATATATATCTATATCTATATTATATATATATATATATATATATCACATTATATATAATTGTATGATATATCTATATCTATATATCTATTATATATATTATCTGTAATATCTATATCGATCTATCATAGATATATATATACTATATTATTCTATATTCTATAAATATGATCTCTCTAATCATATCTCTCTATTTATATATCTCTCTATATCTATATATCTATCTCTCTATATCTCTCTCTCTATATTCCTCATCATCTACTCTATCTATATCTTAAGCTATATTCGTATATACATTCATCTATATCTATTATCTATATCTTATTATCATTATATATATACTATATATATATATCTATTCCATTCACATATATATCTAGACTAATTCTATATATATATATACATTCCTATATATATTATTATATATATATTATTATATTAATATATATATATTATAATGCACACACAACACACACCACATCAACACACACCCACACACACACACGCACACACCTATATATATATTATATATATTTTAGATATATTATAATATAATATATATATATATAATATATATATATAGATATACATAGATATATATAGATAGACATATCTATATATATATAATATATATCGATATTATATATATATATATACTATATCTATATATCTGTATATCTATCTTGCATAATATCTATCTATATGATCATATATATCATATATATCTTATTAATTATCTTCTTCTCTACTCTATCTATATATATATCTTCTCTATCTTTGTGTGTTGTCTATCTCTCTGTTGTCTCTCTCTCTCTCTCTATGCTCTCTCTCTCGTGTCCTCCTGTGTGTGTGTGTGTGTTGTGTTTGGATTTGGTGTGTGTTTTGTGTTGCGTGTGTGTGTGTGGGTGTTTGTGTGTCTTTCTCTGTCTCTCTCTGTCTCTATATCTCCTATCTCTCTCTCTCTTCTCCTTATCTCTCTCTTATCTCTATATCCCTCTCTCTCCCTCTCTCACTCTCTCTCTCTCTCTACTCTGCCTCAC
>NC_051391.1:5646785-5651785 GCF_015228065.2 Penaeus monodon | reverse complement strand
CTATATATATATATATATAATATATATATATATAATATATATATATAGCATATGTCTATATATATATATCTCTACTATATATATCCTTATATTAATAATTATAGTATATTATCTAGATATATATATATATTTGTATATGTGTATATATATCTATATATATATTATATACCTATATATTATATATATATATATATCTATATAAAGTATGTTAAACACGTATCTATCTATCTTCTATCTATCTATCCTCTCTTTATATTATATATAATTATTATATATATATATATATATTACTCTATCTATATATTACATCATATTTCTCTATATCCCTATCTTGTCTATATCTATACTCTATATATACCTCTACATAATTTCTATAGTTTATCAGATTATATCTATCTATATCTATCTATCATCTTCACTATCTATATAATATCTGTTTCTATCTCAGTTCTATAATATTATATCCAATATATATCTATATCTCTCTATATCTCTATATATATTCTATCTTATCTTTATATATCTCTCATTTATATTTCTATATTTATATATATATATTATATCTCTCATATATATATACTCTCTCTCTCTACTCGGTCCTATCGTCTTCTCTCTCTCTCTCTCTCTCTCTCTCTATCTCTATATCTCTATATATATATCTAATATTTACCTTACTGTACCTAGCATCTTTTTTAGTCATAATAGATAGCATCTAATATATATCTAATCTATCTCTCGCTCTCTCTATATCTAGATTATCTCTATATTATAATAAATACTACATATATATTATATATCTACATGTATACAAGTATCTCTTATCTATCTTCTCTGTATCTATCTATCTTTCTATCTATATATATATTTATATATATATCTCTATCTCTCTCTATATCCTCTATATGTACTCTCTCTATATATATAATCATATTCTCATCATATCTCTTATCTCATATTCTCTTCTCTATCGTCTATTAGTATCTATCTATATCTAATCATCGATCCGAACGCTCTATCTCTATTTACCCGAATTCATATTGACAATGTAGATAAGAGTCATGAATGCAATGATTCTTCACCATCCAAGAGATGTATTGACCGGTTTTCGACTGCGTTCTTTTTTCGTCAACAAATCTATAATATATATATATATATTTATATATATATTATATGTATATATATAATATAGTATATATCATATATATATATATGTCTATATATACACTTCATATTAATATATTTAATATATATTATATATACTCTCTCTCTCTCTCTCTCTCTCTCTGTTTAACTATAAGTCTTTCTACTCTCCTATATGCTCTATCTATATCTCTCTCTCTATATATCTCTCTCTATATCGTAAATTCTATCTGTATCTCTCTCAGTCTCTGATATATCTAATCTCTCTCCCTATATCTCATATCATACCTCTCTATCTCTATATAGCTATCTACTAGAGACTCTATCATCTTCTAACATATGTGTGGTACTCCCTATCTATTCTTCTATCTATATCTATCCGATCTTATATCTCGCTCTCTATATATTTCTATATATCATCACCTATCTATCTAGCTCCTCTCGATTCTCTATATATCTAATATCTATATATACTCTCTCTCTCTATATACTCTACTAATGTATATCTATATGTGTGGTGTTGTGTGTGTGGTGTATGTCTATCTGTGTGTCGTTGTGTGTGTGCATACATGTGATTTTATTACCGTACTTTTATCTGTATATCTATACCTAATATGGGTGTGTGTATATTTATATATTCTATTAGATATCTATAAATATATATATATTGTATATATCTATCTTATATAATGTCTATATTATCGCTCTATATCTATCTATATTTGTGTGGTGTGTGTGTGTGTGTGTGTTTTGTGTGGTGTGTTTTCCTTTGTTTTTGTGTGTTTTGTGTGTGTACACATACCCACAACCGGCAGACACACACACACACACAGCCACACCACCACACACACACACACACCCCTCACACAAACCAAACACAGAACCACACACAAACCACCCACCCCCCCACCCTCTCATATGTATTATGTATATATATATCTATATATATATCTATATATATATATATATACAGATTATATTATATTCTATATATTATCCTTTATGTCACTTATATATATATATATATATAATCTTATATAATATATATCTCTATCTATATATATATATATCTATATATATGGTGTGTGTGTTGGTGGTGTGTTGGTGGTAAATTATCTCTTCTATCATAGTCTATCTATATCTCGTAGCTCATCTATCTACTAGTCTCTTATATAATATAAGTATGTATATATAACCTTTAACGTAACACTATAAGTACATATGGCACACCCACACCACAGGTACATACACACCCATCCCAACACATCTACAGCCCTACACATCACACAAACACCCACACCACCCACACACCCACACACACACACCCTCCACACGACACACCCCACACACATCATAGATATCTACTCATCTCTATATATCTATTATATTATATCTCTATCATAATCTCTCTACCATATGTGCTGTGTGTTGTGTGTGTGTGTGTTTTGCTTGTGTGTGTGTGTGTGTGTGTGTGTGTGTATCTATCTCTTATCTCATCTACTCTCTTCTCTCTCTCTATGCTACTCTTTATCTATCGTGACTCTCTATCTCTCTTCTATCTCTCTATCTCTATTTCTATATATATTCCTATCCTCTAATCTCTCTCTCTCTCTCTCTATAACCAGCTCTCTCTACTCTTCTCTATCTCTCCTTCTATATCTCTCCGTCTATCTAGCTCTCTATCTATCTCTCTCTCTCTCTACTCATCTATCTCCCTCTATCTCTCTCTCTCTATCATCTCTCTCTATCTGTCATATATCTCTATCTCTCTCTCTATATATCTCTCTCTCTATATATATTACTCTGTTTGTGTGTGTAAACATCAAACTCTATGTCTGTATAATATACATATAACCTTACATAGCCGTACGTATGCCCACACCCCACCCCAGGTAACCCACACCCACACCCACAAACGCCCGTACACACCCACCCCCACCACACCCATATTTACATATTATATATTATATAATAGACTCTATCTCTATAGCTCATTCTCGTTCTCTATATAGCTCGCTCTTTCTCTCTCTCTCTATCTCTCTCTCTCTATCTCTCTCTCTCTCTATCTCTATCTTATGCTGTGTGTGTGTGTGTGTGTGTGTGTGTGTGTGTGTGTGTGTTGTATACTATATCTATATCTATCTCTCTATTATCTATCTATCTAATCTATATATATTATATATATCCTATATAATCTATATATATTTATATATATTGATCACAGATATATCTATATATTTATATATATACTTTATATATATATATATATATCTCTCTTATTATATTTATATCTCTATAATATCTCTATATATTCTCTCTATGTCTATATCTCTATCTCTCATATCTCATCTACTTCTCTATCTTCTCTCTATACTCATCATATATACTCCTGTCTTCTCTCTATATATATATCCTATATATATTCTATTTCTATCTCTATAACATCTCGATCTCCTATCTCATCGTCTCTCTCGGTCTAGCTCTCTATGTGCATATTTAGCTATGCTCTCTCTCTCTCTCTCTCTCTCTATCTCTACGATATCTCTATATTATATATTATAGTCCGGCTGTTAGTCTTCGCTATACTTATCTCCTTATATATCATCTTTATCTCTATCTCTCTCTCTATCTATTCTATCTATTTATATCTATATATAGTCCATCATGTTTAATTCTCCATCTCTATATCTCTATATATCTATCTCTTAGATATATCTATTCTCTGGCTATATCTCTCTCATATCTCTACTACTATCTTATATATTTATTCTATATCTATCTACCAATATGATATATTATCTTCTAATATATCTATCTATTATATCCTATATATATGTGTGTGTGTGTAGTATATTCTATATATAATATTATCTATCTATCTCTCTCTCTCTCTCTCTCTCTATATCTTTCTATCTATATCTCTATATTACTCTCTTCTATGCCTCTTGCCTCTATGCATATGTCTGTCATACGAATCATATCTATCTATATCTATCTATCTCATATCTATACTCTCTCTATATACGCTATCATCTTCTCATCTCTATCTATCTCTCTTACGCCTATTCTAATATATATCTCTCTCTCTCTATCTCTTTCTCTATATTATCTATCTATTTATATATTATATATTCTCTATCTATCTATATATATGCGTCTATGTCTATCTTATATATCTATATATCATATCTATATATATGTATATATATCTATATATATATATAATATATATATCTAAGTCCGATGTGTTGGTGTGTGGTGTTGTGTGGTGTGTGTGTGTGTGTGTGTTTGTGTGTGTGTGTTTTTGTTTGTGTGTGTGTGGTGGTGTGTGTCTGTGTGTGTGTGGTTTGGTGTGTTGTGTGTGTTTATACATGCTATATATAATATATCAATATATATCTATATATCTATCTATCTATATCTCTATCTATAAAATAATTGTATATTTATCTATATCTCATACATCTCTCTCTTATATCTATATATATCTCTATATCTATATATATATACTATATCATATATATATCTAGTATATTCTATGTATGTACACTGTGCTATATATTGTATATTATAGTAGGTATGTATAATGTGTATATATATGTATATAGATAGATCAAATAAATCAATGCACAATTATCTTATATATATCTACTATATTATCTATATATATATATATTATGTAATACATAATATCCATATGTATATTAGGTGAGCCTGCCTCTTCCTTATATATTGTAGGTAGCAAAAGTATTGCATGTCTTGTGATTGATGGTAGATTTATATTTTTAATCATGTCTGCTCTCGATCTTTCTTTTCCATCCCTTGTCTCTACCGGTCTCATTAGAGGATGACTATTTATT
>NC_051391.1:5636785-5639285 GCF_015228065.2 Penaeus monodon | reverse complement strand
TAAGATTTTGATTTACTGAGAGAGAGAGAGGTTGGGGTGAGGAGCAGAGAGAGAGAAATAAAAAATATGGAAGATAGAAAGATAGAAACGGAGGTAAAGAATGTCAGAGGAAGAAAAGAGAAGAAAATAAAAGATACAAAGAGACAGGAGATTAACAAATAAAGGAATAGAGGAAGAAAAAGAGGAAGAAAAGAGAAAGAAGAAGATAAAGACGAAGAGGAGGAGGAGAGGAGGAGGAGGAGGAGGAAGAAGAAGAAGAAGAAGAAGAGATGAAGATGATGATGATGGTAATGAAGAAGAAGAAGAAATGATTAAAAAATTGAAGGATAGAAGGTAGAAGAAGCAAAAGAAGAAGTAGAAGATGAATTATAATAATAAGAAAAAAAAATAAAATTAAAATGGAGAAGAAGGAGAAAGAGAAAAGGGAAAGAAGAAAAAAATATAAAGAAGAAAAAATATAAAGAAAAAGGAAAGAAAGAAAGAAAGAAAGAAAGAAAGAATTAAATGAGTGACGAAAGAACAGAGAAAAACATTACTGATAACGTTCTTTTTTTTCATCCTGATTTACTGATTCTTATTACTCATGTTCTTTCTTGAAGACCAAAAAGACACATAATTTCCGATGCTGGAATTTTGAGATTCGTTATACGTTTGTTTACAGCCGGATGCCCTTCCTGTCTCCAACCCCGCCGGTGGATTATTTCAAAGGGACTTATAACTTTCTAAGAGTGTTTGTGATTTATCATATTTTGAGTTTTGGTAAGTTTTATTTCGCACAACCGGATGCCCTTCTTGCCGCCAACACTTCTATCTTTTCCAGCGGCTGGTTTCAAGGTGACATGCAAATGGTTTAGGAAACTAATCAGCGTTATGAGTGTGACGAGTTTCGGGCAAGTAATTCAGCAATTTTCATGGAATGGGGTTGTGTGTGTGTGTGTGTGTGTGTGTGTGTGTGTGTGTGTGTGTGTGTGTGTGTGTATGTGTGTGTGTGTGTGTGTATGTGTGTGTGTGTGTGTGTGTGTGTGTGTGTGTGTGTGTGTGTGTGTGTGTGTGTGTGTGTGTGTGTGTGTGTGTGTGCGCGCGCGCACACGTGGATATGAGTATTATTATTATTACTTGATTCTTGTATATGAGAATGCACACAACCTTCCCAACACTAGTATCATTGATCGAGACGAGATCTACGTTTAACATGCCTTCACTCAACATGCTGCTGCTTCTTAACCAAGACCTATAACGCAGTCAACACAACGCCACACCGTACCGATAGAATAGTGCTTTATAATGATACTTTGGGTATAAGATTTGTATTGGTAGTTTTGAACTTATAGCGATTATAGTGTGGCCTTAGGTACGGCCCCCATGCCCCGTCTCTGAGATCATTTATTGAACTAGAAAGGAGAAACGTGGAGAGAGAAATAAAGAAAGTCGTGTTGATAATTAGAGAAACGAAACGAAATCGAAGGGAAAAAAAAGAAGCTACAGACATTTTATAGCCTTTGCTCTTTTTTATATAAGCATAAAGACGCTGGTTACGTTAATTAGCACTACTCAGGCTGCCCCTAATGAGATTTACAAATGAAAACCCATATCTAATTCGTTCTCTGATTTTATTGTCCCATATATGATTGGAATGTGTGTTCTTGTTCTTTTTTTTTCTCTCTCTCTCCCTCTCTTTCTTTTTCTAATTGTTAATGAGAATTTTACATTATACTGGTTCACCGAGAATGTCTTAATCAATTGTTTTATGTTTCTTAATGGTTTGTTATCATTAGTATTGTTATTGTTATCAGTGTGGCTGTGTTTATTGTTGTTGTTATCCATATAATGTTCCTATTGCTAATGATAATCAATTTAAATGTTGTTTTTGTTGTTGTTATCCTTATAATGTTGTTGTTGCTAATTATAATCAATGTAAATGTTGTTTTTTTGTTCTCATTATTGCAATAATCAGTGTAAATGTTGTTTTTTGTTCTCGTTATTGCAATAATCAGTCTAAACGTTTTTTTTTGTTCTTGTTATCTATATAATGTTCTTATTGCTACTAATAATCAGTGCAAATGTTTTTTTGCTGTTCCTGCTGTTGTTATTATTATCATGATCATTATTACACTCATCGTTGATGATGTTGATATCGCGGTTGTGATTAATATTAATGATACAGTCACTGTCTTCATAATAAAGACATATAAACAAAATAATAATAAAGAAAAGAAAATATAGAAATACTTAATTGATAAACCTGGAAAATTAAAAATAAAATAAAAATATGAGAAGGAAACTGAATGAGTAATAGATCCTAAATAGATAAACAATAAATGAATATGTAAAACTACTAAACAAATGCCTACACACACACACACACACACACACACACACACACACACACACACACACACACACACACACACACACACAATATATATATATATATATATATATATATATATATATATATATATATATATATATATATATATATATATATATATACAAATAT
>NC_051391.1:5604285-5606785 GCF_015228065.2 Penaeus monodon | reverse complement strand
ATATATATTATATATCATATATTTCTATTTTATATACTATATATACATAAAATACTATACTATATATCATATATATATATATATATATATATATATATTATATATATATTATGTATATTATATTTATGCATATATTATATGGTGTTGTTTAAAAAAAAAAAAAAAAAAAAAAAAAAAAAAAAAAAAAAAAAAAAAAAAATTTAAAAAAATTAAAACCCATAAAACATACCAATAATATAAAATTTTAAATAAAATAAAAATAAATAAAAAATAATATAATTTATTTTTTAAATATTATTTTTCTTTTTTATTTTATTTATTTTTTTTTTTTTTTTTTTTTTTTTTAAAAATTATTTTTTTTTTAATTTTTTTTTTTTCTATCTTTTTTTTATTTTTTTTTCCCCCCTTTTTTAAAATTTTTCCCCTTTTTTTTTTTTTTTTTGTGGGTTTCTTTTTAACTTCTCTCTTCTCTTTCTCTCTTCTTCTCTACTCTCTCTCTCCTTGTCTCTCTCTCCTTCTCTTTTATCTCTTCTTTTCTCTATTTACTTCTTCTCTCTTCTTTTTTTCTCTCTTTTGTTATTTATATAATTATTATCTCTATTTTATTTTTTTCTTCTTTTCCTTTATTTTTTTTTGTACTTACCTCTTAAACTCTCTCTTCTACATTCTCTATTATATTTCTATCACTATGTTATTATTAAAATTATTTTATATTTTCATACTTTTGTGTGTTTAAATTTAAAATAAAAAAAAATTTTTTTCCATTTATTTTTTCCCAATTTCATATTCTTATTTTTATTAAGGTACTTTCCTTTCTCTATCTCTATTACTCCTTCTCTTCTTTTCTTTTATGCGTATTCTCTCTTGAAATTTTATATATTTTTTTTTAACATATTTTTTAAATATATAATATAATTATAATCTAAAATAAAAAAAAAAAAAAAATATATTAAAATTTTATATATATATTATATTAATATTATTACTAATCAATATTTCATATATTTTATATTATCTGTACTATCTTATATATCTTTATATATATTATATTTCCTACTATATATCCTATCTTTATAATATATTATATATTTACGTATGAAATATCCCTCGGGAAAAAATAAGTAGATATATAGATAGATGGATAGAAAAAAATATATATATAGTAAACTGAACATAATTCAAAGACCCTATACAATATTCCAGCATTAATATTAATGCTTAATGCCACTTTTCACAGTTAACCACATAACCGCACGTTGCAGAGAGCCTTGATTGACACGTCCTCTCATTTGCATGTCTGACGGCCGACAGCTGATCCTGCTCTCGCTGCGTCTTTCCCTTGTAATGAATAACATCCTCGGCTTTGTCTCGAGTGTCAGTGAAAACCTGCTTTTGGCCGCGTCGTCACTTCAGAATGTGCACGCGTACACACACGAACGGTTAAACGCACATACGTACATGTATCATGCACATACTTATATAAACGTGCGTGCATACTCGTGCCAGCACAGAGGTACATTTATGTATACACACACGCATGATACATTTAGAAATACATATTGTGCACACGGACACTAGCACCTTATACAAACACAGACATACAAATATGTGTACACGCTGAACAAGAGATACACACAGGATGAATGCACACTTTTCCCTCACTTTCTGCCTGTCTGTCTCTCTTTTCTCTCTCTCTCTCTCTCTCTCTCTCTCTCTCTCTCTCTCTCTCTCTCTCTCTCTCTCTCTCTCTCTCTCTCTCTCTTTCTCGATTTGTCCCTTTCTCCCCCTCTCCCTCTCTCCCTCCCTCTCCCTCCTTCTCTTTCTCTCTCTCTCTCCCTCTCATTCTCACATTTTAAAACACACACCACAAAAAAAAACAAAAACAAACAAAACACACACACACACACACACACACGCGCACACACACACACACACACTCACACACACACACGTACACACCCCACATAAACGCACATGCGAACGAAGAAATGAGAGAGGGGAAAAGCGACGTAAGGAAGGAGGGACAAAGTAGACAGCGATAATAAATGGCTTCGTCGTGAGTCTCGTCTCCCGATGGACTGTGATTACGTGTGGCTTGGATGGGGCATCTTCCTCTTATTATTATTATTAGCTTTATCCTCTCCTTTCGTTTCATTTTTGTTTGTTTGTTTGTTTGTTGTTGTTGGTGTTGTTTTGTGTTTTCTTTTACTTATTCTATTGTTATCTTTATCCTCTCCTTTTTTTTCTTTTACTTTTTGTTGTTGTTTCTTTTATTTTATTTTTATCTTTTTCCTTCTACCTCTCTGATATATATATATATATATATATATATATATATATATATATATATATATATATATATGTGTGTGTGTGTGTGTGTGTGTGTGTGTGTGTGTGTGTGTGTGTTTGCTTCTATATATTTTCTTCTTCATCTTCATTTTTTCTCCATCTTCTTATTTTAATTTCTTCTTTTAACTTGTTTTTTATTCCTCCTTTAATT